>NW_026262637.1:11438695-11691195 GCF_021869535.1 Mytilus californianus
CAAAATTGATGACATGTTAAAAATGTGTGTAGGAGGTTGTAATGTCCTACCTGATAAATTGGAAGTTTTTGATACAGTAGTGGCTGCTGTAGCTCCTGCTCCTGCGGTTGCAGCTGTCGTTATAACTGGAACAATTGCCGTTGACATTATTGTTGATGTTGTAGATGTGACAGTTGGTGCAATTGATACAGTTGTAGCAATGGAAGCTGGGATATAGAGATGAAAAATGTTGTGGAGTCTGTAGTTGATTTGTAACAGGTGCTGGTCTTTTAGAAAACGTAGATGGAATGGATGGCCTATGTATGATGGACGGTCTTAAAGGGGTAATACTGGTTAGAAGGGTAGGTTGTCCTGTCCACGATGAAAGGAAATGATTGGTATTTGAATGAATAGGCGATGATTGGAAGAAAGGCTGGTCGTCCATTTAAGGTATGGTGGTGTCGTTATCACAATCAACAACTGGATACGATGGTGGATGAGCGTTCTTGAAGGTGACAACGTTGTCTGATTGGTTAGCAAAAATGTCTAGCTTATCGAATGCCGACTCAATTTTGGACTGGATTTCCTGATGGTAGTTAGATGGTGTCTTTCCTGGTTTTAGTAGTTTCTTTCCATTGTTAAACATGGCCCTCCACTATTCTATTGTGTTGTATTTTGTGTTGATATTATGGGATGTAAAACCCGACAATTGTAATGCCCTTTTGGCACAATCTAGGGGGAGGCTTACGGTAGGAGGCCGGAACAACAACGGAAAAGAAAACCAAACTAAAATATCAAGAAACTCGCTATTAATGTTATAGCGGCTTGATTGCTTTATATACGTTAATTTCTGCGTGTCATAGTGAGCCTTATCTATTATTCTTAATCTGTAATTTCTAACCCAATTAAATAATAAAATTAAGTAATATTTGTACTAACAGAAAGTCACTTTGAACAACGTGACATTTACTTGAACCAAAAATCTATTTGCTGTTTCCCACGCTCACAAATTGAACATGGAAGTTTGGCTTTTAAAGTATATAGCAGTTAAACAATAATTGCCTATAAAATATTTTTCACAGAAGATTTTACATGTATTAATTAGTAAACTATATGAAATCAAATAAACTGCATTTTTCTATTACAATAGATACACGGAGTTCAAAGTAAATTTGATCAGACCAAACTTACATCAGTCACGGAAAAGATTTTGGAAAATCAGTGCTTCTGTCCTTTGGTATTTAAAAGGACGACGGAAATATAAATAAAGGCATCAACAATTATTGTATACTCAACCATGCATCTGCGGCAGTGATATGTTATTTTTGTTTTTAAAATCCAGGCACTCGTGCTTCCTCCAACAATAAAAACTGACCGCCACGAAATAGCACAATAGTGTAGAAAGTGGCGTTAAGCACCAAACAAGCGAATAAGCAATCGAACAACTTAAAAATATAATGAAATTAGAACACAATTTGATAGAAAAATAAATTACGGCAACATTAACTCACCGATCCTCCACATAAAAACCAACAAGGAAGAAAAATCAAGGTAACAAACAAAACTAAGGGAATCTCATGAACAACGAAAAAAGGAGACGAGGTGCATCGACAGGGTAACTAGGTGCATCGACAGGGTAACGAGGTGCATCGACAGGGTAAACGTCATCAGCTTTGCATGCATCACCCCCATGCGAATCAAAGCTCAGTCGTAATATGAAATAGGAGATAATCGGTTTAATTACAGATTAGAACACTGATTTAGTATATAAAGATCTAAGACTGCAAAAACATGTCGATAGAGCTGAGACACAAATATATAGGGTGACTGTAAAACTTATGTAGTGTCGATTTCAGTCGTCCTTACCTCTGTTGGAGTACTTCTTGTATGAGGAGCCCACCCCTTCTAAAGTACGTATAGTTTGAGTATGAACGTGCACAATGTATCAGTTAAAATATGTTAACGCCATACATTGGAACCTAGGGTATGTTATTGCTGAGAAATGGGAGGTTGACAATTGGAAAGTTTCAATCATCATGTTTGTCATACATTCTAGTTTGAAATCGTCAAACTGAGTCGATATCGAGGAAAATATCAAGATATGAAGCAGATCTTGTGTTTTCTGTAGAATCCTTAATTTCAAGATCACTGAAATATCTGGGATGAAAGTACTCACTAAAATTTGGGTTATATAGTAACAGAGCATTATCAATATATCTGAAAGTGAAATTAAAGAACGTCGCAAATTTTTTTTTTTTTTGTCTTTGAGAACGATTTATTTGAATTCCGATCATATGAGTACGAAAACAACTCGGCCAGTACGGGTACAAAATTAGTACCCATTGGAATACCAACTGTTTCATGAAATATCAAACGAAGTCTACAGACGCCAATCATTCAATATCAAAATACCCAGTTGTTATTAATCTGTGTTTTAATTCGTCGACTTCATATATTCAAACAAGGTATAAACAAAATATATCTAAATTTATAGGGTATTTCTGATTCTGATATGGTCGGACTTTGACACCTATCTATAGAAAAATGAAGAGATGTGGTATGAATTCTAATGAGACATCTATCTACCAAGATTCAAGTGAAGTGGATGAAGCAATTATAGGCCACCATACGACTTTCCTCAATGAGAAAAATCCATATCGTATAGTTGGCTATGAAAGGCCCCTTTATGAAAAATAGTAAACAATTCAAACGACAAAACTTACATCCTCATTTATAATTGATAAAAGATATAGTTATACATCCCTGGTTTTCAACAGTATGAGCATTTCTGATGAAGTAAATCCAGTAAAGCGCTTCGGAGACATGCAATTTATAGTGATATTTGCACCTCTCAATGTAAATGTAATGTACACTGACCTCAATCAATTGACAAGGAATGTATAATGCCTGTCTATTTCTTACATACTAATTCTTTAGAAATGACATACAAGTAAGAGTTTTAGGTAACTATAAAACCAGGTTTAATCCACCATTTTCTACTTAGGGAAAAGCCTGTACCAAGTCATGAATATTATACGACAATTGTTTTCCATCCGTTTGATTTGTTTGAGTTTTTGGTTATTCCATTTGATAAGCGACTTTTCGTTTTGAATTTTCCTTGGAGTTCGGTATATTTGTTATTTTACTTTTAAAAATAAATTGAATTTCGAACTTATTTAATTATCAGTCATTACATTGACAAAAATGTATAATATCATTTAAAACCGTTTATACCATGATAATAAATGTTGCACACATATCTACCTTATCCGAAAGGTCTATTATCTTAACCTCGTCCTTTTTGTGTTGATCTACCCTGGTTTAGTTAAACGATCGATTCAAACGAAATGCATGAACGATTGTGAAAGAAAATTAAAATTACGAGTTGGCAAATAAAACGTAGAATTCAACGTCTATTTAAGAAATTCCAACATCTACATCATTTTTGGAGGAGCTTTTAAACAATCCGTTCTTCTAGATCTGTCCTTCGTTTAACTTGATTCCGAAACGGCTCAAGGATCTTGTTAACGAAAGAAATATAAACCGGGAAATGTACCAAAAATGAGACAATTAATAACTCTGAAATGGAACTACAATGACAATGATGTATTTAAAGTTTCCAAGTATTTTTTTTTTTAAATTTTGCTTTTATCTTTTTGTGTGATAATCATTCCTATAAATAACTTCGACTAGGATAAATATTCTGACTCGAGTAAAGTAACACGATGACGTTATAAGCAAACGTCATTGACGCTGCTTAAGAAAAAAGCAGTACACAGATTATTCATGGTCTTCAAATCGAGAAAGTCAAACTCGTTTTCAAAACCATAGATAATCTATAAGGCTCTTCTGGAAGTTCTGTTTTTGTAAATAATTACTTTTTTTTATTATAGACATTTTTTTTATAATTGGTAAACGTCTTAACGTCGTTTAGCGCGGTAATTACGTAACAGTATATTCGACGATATTGTGATCTCATGTAGTTTTGATAAAGATTTCGTTGTGTGAAGACGGTCTTCATTATTTCATTAGAATATATGTCATATTGGTGCCGTGACAAAAAGATCGATTAGAGCTAAACTGAAAACTAATCGTGCTGGCCGTCGTGGTGCAGTGACAAAATTACTAAAGCGAGTGAGTGCAAATCTCCAGAAGTTGTTACAGGAATACGATGCGGTGGAGTTAAATATGTTTTAATAAAACTCAGTTTAAAAGAAGTCCGAGTCCGATGTTTGAATAGATAACAGAAGAAACTAAGCAAAATGACAATGATCAACATAAGTAAACAAAGGACTACTTGCAGTTACTGACATTCCAGCTCTATACCACAATTAAACTGATTTAAAGATTATGTCTTCATCACATTAAAAATTAAGTTCAATCCCTCCCGCTAGGGGCTTAGTATCATACCATCATAAAATATACGAGAACAACATAACCCGTATCATGCCAACAACTGGTTTTAGAATAAATGTGTATTTCCGATGCAAAGACCCTATGAGTGAATCAATATTAAAACCAAACCTTACCCTTCTCACGTTCGGAGAAAATATATTGGAATGACAGCCATTCTGGGATTCCTTTTGTGCAGCAGTACAAGGAAATATGTCCTTAAAGGACGTCCAGAAATTTAACTATCTTAAGTCTCAATTGTACAGAGAAGCAAGTCGGTGTATTACAGGATTACAAATTACAAATTACAAACACAAATTAACCCCACAAAATTGTGAATGCCTATCTGCAAAGCTTAATTAGTCTACCCAGTCCATCCGCAAATATTAGAGAGTTAAAGAACTTTTACGACAGTAAAGAGAATTATATTCGAGGACTTGAGGGAATGGGACAGACACATGAATCGTACGGGAGCCTTCTAGTACAAATAACCTTAAATAAAATTCCCGGAAACATCCGACAAAATATGGTACGCGTGCATGGAAATGATAGATAGAACTCACAGTTGCCACGATACACAATTCAACATGAGATTACAATCCAAGAAGCAGGTCAGTCAGTAAATTGTTACGAATTAGAGTAAGAATTTACGAATTTACACCTACATTGGCATTTATGGCAAGCACAAAACGAAATAACGATTCAAATTACAGAAATTTAACCAGAAAACCTTGTATATTTTGTAATGACTGTCATGCCCCAACTGCATGCATGAAAAAAATTTGATGACAGAAAACGGGTTATTTCATACATACAACTGTTGCAAATATGGCTTTGTTCATATAATAGCCAAAGTATGTTAAATACATGGTTACAGATGATACTGTTGTGAAATGACTTCTAAACTGACCAATTGAGACAGAAATTGTGAACTTTTATAGATAAATGGGCATACAGTAAGACGTGGACTGGAGACAGAGACAGGATTTGATCTTTATATAATCTTGAATGTTAGAATGATTACAAAGTAACTATTAAACTTTACATTTATAGTATTATGACTTACTTTCAATTTGTTATCAGAGTAGTTTTATACAGGTTTTAGACATTTCATGTCAGAAAACATGCACATAGGGTAAGCTGACAATAACTAAAGTATAGTTTTCAAATTCTGTGAAAATTGAAGCAGTGGGATTATTAAATGTATTGTAAAAGAAAAGTTAAGAGTACATGCAGTGATTTCTTTAAGCCTATGATTCTGATAAATAAGTATAGTTGTGAGAAAAAGTGTTTTTCAAGATTTTTCTATTTGAATAAATCTTATTTTAGGTTGCACTTTGTAAATACAGCTGTTTCACAAACCACGCCCCTTCTGGGGAGAGATATAATATTCATAGATATTTTGTTTTGTTTACCTACTGGTTCCCAGAAATGATCTCTATGTTTCATCTCATAGAGAGACAACTTGGGAATGTTACAAGTATAAACGCACATGGATAACGACCAAATTGAATTCTGAGGAAGACCCAAAGTGAAGAGAGGGATAGTACAGAATTTAAGAATTTTTTAGTTTAAACTCAGAAGTTCGAGGCATGTAAATGTGAAAATATGCCACACAACCCTATGTTTTGACCTTTGAAAAAATAGTAGTGCATATGAACATTCCATTCTAGGATATAATTTTTTTACAAAACTTCATAGTTAAACTTTCAGCCGAAAAAGGAGTTCCTATGGAAAAATGCATTGCCTTTTTTCACAGAAGTACAACCTGAATTCAAGTGGCTACTGTATTTTAATGAGCTCAGATTACAGATTTAATACCAATTAATGTACTTATCGTCCCAAAGAATGTCACCCAAAACAAACGTACGCTAGAAATCAGTAAAATTTTCCGTACTGATATGAATTACAATTACCACACCGTGTATCACATAACGAGAACTTTGAAGTTACAATTTTGATCGGCGCTGATTATTTTTGGGATATTGTAGAGGACAAAGTAATTCGAGGACCAAGACCAACCGCAGTGAAATCAAAATTCGGGTTCCTGTTATCTGGACTTATGCATCGAAATTCATCACGAAATTAAACTCGTCATCTTCTGCAATCATGAACATTATAACCCCGCTCAGACATGAAGAATGTGAAATACACAAGTTTTTTGGAAACTGAGTCCAGTGGAACGGAAGAGACCTATGGTATTTCGAGGAAATATACACAAGACGAAAGGATCAATTATCAAGAATCCAGTACTTATCTCAAATCGAACCCGTACATTGCAAAATTTCCATGGACACCTGACCATCCGAAGTTGTCTAGCAACGAAATGATAGCAACGGAAAGGACTTTTAGTGTCATTAATCGTCTAGTCATAGAACCGAAATTGTTGAAACTGTATGGAGAAATCATAAAAGAACTTCCCTTTTGTTAATTTTCCTTTTTTTGACGATGATGTTCCTCTGGCACCATCTTGCGGTGTTTATATATCTCAACTTGTTCGTTTTGCTTGTATCTGTAGTGACGTTTTGGATTTCAATTAGCGTAATCTATGTATTACTGGTAAATTATTAAGTTAGGGATTTCGTTACCACAAATTACTTAAAACCTTTACTACATTCTTCCATAGATTTGGTTTGCAAGTTTGGCTGTATCTGTAAAAAACTTATTTCAGACGGAATAGCACATTCTTAATTTTATGGTGATGTTGTTTACCGTGTTGAGCGCTCACAAACATGTTTAACCCCACCACATTCTTTATGTGCCTGTCCCAAGTCAGTGGTTTTGTCGTTGGTTCATGTCTGTCATATTTGTTTTCGTAAATTATTTGTTATAAATCAGGCTGTTAGTTTTCTCTATTGAATTGTTTCATATTTTTCATGTCGGGCCTTATATAGCCGACTATACGGTATGGGTTTTTTTCATTGTTAAAGGCCGTACGGTTTCCTATAATTGCTAACATCCACTTAATTTGAACTTTGGTGGATAGTTGTCTCATTGGCAATCATACCACATCTACTTATTTTTATAAGAAGAAAGAGGATTTATTAACCATCCTTATACGCAAAGTATATAATTGTAGTTTTGGAACCACCCAGTTTAAATGATTGTTTATCTTCATCGCCTCCGTAGTTGAATAAACTTTCTGAAATTCTTTCAAGATTCCGTTTCGACAGATACACCATTACTATTGACATTAAAAAGGCCTTTCTAGCAATTGGTCTCGACGAGAAGGACCGAGATGCAACACAATGTTTATGGCTGAGTGATCCTAGCAACTCTCATAGCGAACTAGAAGCATACAGATTTAAGGTAATTTCATTTGGTGCTACTTGCTCACCTTTTATCTTAAACGCATCTTTACGAAAGAATTTATCGATGCACCCAAGTACTACATCAAAAATACACCATCAAGACTTGTATGTGTAACTACGGAGGACGCAGCATTAAAACTGTATAGTAACTCTAGAGGACTTTTAAGTAGCGTCAGTTTCAACCTTAGAACATGGAAATCACACAGTGAGAAACTCAGCGATCAATATGGCAGCACAAAAAAAAAACGTACTAGATTTGGACACCGAAACAAAAATTCTCGGTAAGTGTTTGAATTCGAAGTCAGACATTCTGACATTCTCTCAGAAGAAGAACAGTCAAATAGACAATTCAAAAATAGCAAAGCGAGAAATTTTACGGCAATCTTCGTCAATGTATGACCCTCTCGGATTTCTTGCACCACTTACTGTGAGGAAAAAGCTTTTGATACAGAACTTACGGAAAACAATTGGGACAGTCAAAGTGTTAACTAGCAACATACTTTAATCATGGAGCGATATCATAAATGACATTCAGGATGTTAATTCCAACACACAGATTTCACGTCATTATTTCACATGACATGACAACGGAAACAACAATAAAGTGGCATTAAATGTTTTTGTTGATGTCAGTCAAAGAGCGTATGGAGCTACCCATATCTGTGCAACGGACATTCTTCTTCTTTAGTCATTGGTAAAAAGCGTATTGAGCCACTCAAAGGAATTACGTTACCAATATTGGAGCTAATGGTCGCCGTCATTGAAGCCCGTATACCAAGCTAGGCAATATTAACAGACAACTTAGAAATAGAGCGCACTGTGTTATGGAGTGATAGTCAGATAGTACTTCATATAGATATCATCTTCAAAATCATTCGGTAAATTTGCAAACAACTGTACTAAAGAGATTAAAGAAGCAACACGTAACAGCGAATGGAAATACGTGCCAACTGAATCAAACCCAGCCCTCTTTAAACTAGGGGTATATCAGCTACACAGTTAAAAGAATCAACATTATGGTTGCGAGGTCCAGGTTGGATCTCAGATGAAGATGATTGGCCTACATGGAATCAACAGCCGAAATAGGAAACAACTCTTTTGACGACTACAGGTGACAACGATAACACAGAGACATTTGGTTGAACATCGCTGCCCGGAATTACGAAATTTTTTGACTTATCTTGGTTTTCTTCATTGAAAATGTTATTGCGAGCTACGAGTAATGTTTTGAAATATGTGAGAAAATGTAGAGACAGATGAGCATACAAACTTAGAAAAAAACATATACACACACAGGAAAGAATTACAAACGAAGAAATTCAATTTGCAACACATCTGTGGATTTTGACGTACAAAACGAACGATTTATGGGAGAAAAAGATAAAATTTTGAATAATTTAGGAAACAAAGAATTGCCTTTATTAAAACAACTATGCCTATTTATTGACGATAAAAGTATCATAAGGTTACAAGAGCGCAATTATTTGTTTACATTTTACCGGCAAGTTTTTTTACCCCAAGATCGTTCTCAGAATAGAATCCTATACGGCTTCTGATTGGATGATACAGGATTGAAATTACATTTAATCGAAAGGTTATCCAATTAGGTTTAAAAATTGCAGAAAATGATATTCACATTTTACGAAGTATAGAAAATATCCTCCATTTCTACACGTCGGAGCCGTTAAAAATATGCCTTTTTCATTAAGCGAAAAAAATAGACGATCTTTTTCAACTGCATTTTAGGTCAATTTCTGCCGCATGACCCTATATTTTTTTTTGATTGTTACGCAACACTGGCATTTCTAGTAACAGGAACTGCAATCCGTTTTTCCCTAGATTGTGTAGTCTTCGAGAAAAAAAATACGGAACACCAGTTGTACCCTATGGAAAATGCATTACGAATAATTGCGCTCTTGTAACCTATAGAAAAAAGACAATTCTTTTTAATAAGGCTTTAAAAATGTTAAAAATAGTCATTTTGCTCGGAAAAAATGTGAAACAGCGAGAAATGGGGTCAAATGGACTTTTCGTCAACGTGAATTCAAGCTATAGTCTGTTTCCTATTTGTGTTGATTTCCATATCTAAATCTAGGGTTGGCTCGAATGTCGACAAAGTATGAAGAGAATAGAACGGTTTTGTGATATCTACTGTTTTTATGGAGAAAAGCATGTGTATATCTTGAATTTGAAGATTCATTTTGGTTTTTAACCATAATGATCGTGACTCAGTTGCTATTCTAGCAAAAAGCTAATTTGGTGAAAATTGACCAAAAGGGTCCCTAAGCAAACACCAACGATTTAGTTAAATTGCAAAGTAGAAAAATTAATCTTGGCATTGAATATTGTAGTCTAAGAATAGTTTCTATTGCCAAAGTAGTAATATTATCATATTTTCAAAATTTGGAAAAACTATAGTCTGTTTCAAAAACGTGTTTTTTTCAAGAAATGGTTTCATTTAAAGCCATTCTTCAAAATTCGATGTAGCTTTTCCATATCAGAACGGTTTTGTCGACAATATGATCAGTGCTGGGTGACCTTTGAAAAATAAGGCCAGTAAATAAACTTTATCTTCATGTCTTTTTGAACAGTACCGTATTTGGTGAAAAAATCAGTTCAAATATTTGGCCCGATCTGCGGGCAATAACTAATTCTCAAAATTCAGAAAGTGATCAGATAATGTTTTGAAGACGTGATTTTATCTAGATAGACACTAGCGCTTCATTTAGCGCGGGCGCTTAATTTTCGGATTTTTTTTTCATTACCGTATAGGTAACAAGAGCGCAATTATTTGTTTACATTTTACCGGCAAGTTTTTTACCCAAAGATGGTACTCAGAATAGAACCTTATACGGCTTCTGATTGGATGATACAGGATTGGAATTACATTTAATCGAAAGGTTATCCAATTAGGTTTAAAAATTGCAGAAAATCATATTCACATTTTACGAAGTATAGAAAATATCCTCCATTTCTACACGTCGGAGCCATTAAAAATATGCCTTTTTCATTATGCGAAAAAAAATAGACGATCTTTTTCAACTGCATTTTAAGTCAATTTCTGCCTCATGACCCTATATACTTTTTTGATTGTAATGCAACACTGGCATTTCTGGTAACAGGAACTGCAATCCGTTTTTCCCTAGTTTGTGTAGTCTTCGAGAAAAAAAATACGGAACACCAGTGGTACCCTATGGAAAATGCATTACGAATAATTGCGCTCTTGTAACCATAAGATGCACCGGGCGCATACATAGTTCCACGTTTGATAACTGTACATAATTTGATAAAAAAAATGCAAGGAACGCCGTAAAGTCATTGGAAAATCATCTTCGCAACCAGATGCATCCCCACTTCCGAAAGACAGAGTGATGGATAAAAAGTAAAATAACAAAAGTACCGAACTCCAAGGAAAATTCAAAATGGAAAGTCCTTTATAAAATGGCAAAATCAAAAGAAGAAACTCATCAAACGAATGGAAAACAACTGTCATATTCCTGACTTGGTAGAGGCATTTCCTTAAGTAGAAAATGGTGGATTAAACATGGTTTTATGGCTAGCTTAACCTCTCATTTGTATAACAGTCATATAGAATTCCATTATATTGACAATAATGTGTGAGCAAAACAAACAGACATATATAGGTAAACAGTAAAAAATTAAGGTACAGCAGTCAACATTGTGTTATAATCTTAATTATTATAAAAAACAAATAACTATTTCAACAAAGAAAAACAATATGGCATATAGACACTCTAAAGACAAAGTACATAAGCAAATATGAAAGACAAAAATACAAAAATGACCATAGCACAATAACACAATGGCGGGATGTATAAATACCTAGCCACGCCAAAAGTATATAACCAAAAGTGGACTAAACAGTAAAAAGAACACTATAACACGTAATTAAGATGGTAAACAACGTCAGTACCTATAATCTTTATTTCAAGACCATCATGTATTACTTGTGAAGTTGATACGGAATATTTATCAACAAGGTCTTGGTATCTTCCGATGAACTTTTTTAGAAAAAGGACGAGACGTTCTTTGACATAACCCTGATTCATCAACTTTCTGCGCAGATACTGGTGACGTTTTATAAAGTCTGAGTAGCAGCTCGTGAATACCGAATGAGTTGGGAAATGTATATCCCATATGCAAGTGAAATTGGTATATAACTGCTAAGGTGGGGGAAATATATAATTTGGAAATTAAAATCGTCTCGTTTGTCATAGATTATGGTACTGAGATTACCACATATGTCAAATTCGAGGTATAAGTCTAAAAATGAGGCGGAGGAAGCCGTGTCTGTTGTTTCGCAAATTTCTAGTTCTGGAGGATATATTAATGAAACCCAATCAAAAATGTTTGGATTGTTAATGGAAAGAACATCATCAATATATCTGAATGTGAAATAAAATGATCTGGCTTCTTTGATCTTCTTGTTTTTGATAAGTGTCTGAAGGAACTCCGACTCATATGAAAATAAAAAGAGGTCGACAAGTAGAGGCGCGTATGATTCCGTTTACTACAACAGGTGTTGATTTTGCCGGACAGCTTTACGTTAAAGAAACCGGAATTTTTATTTACATATGCGTGTGTTCGAGCTGTACATTTAGAACTTATTCAAGATTAGCATTTAGACGATTCGTCAGTAGGAAGGGATACCCTAATACAGTGTATTCTGATAACGCCTCCACTTTTGTTTCCGCGACATGTAAAATTCCTCGGATGTTGAACATTTAAATCATCTCAAGAGCAGCACATTGGTATGGTGGGTGTTGGGAGAGACCGATCAATTTAACAAGGACAACATTGAAAAAGTCCTTGGAAGATCACAAGTTAATGCGGATGTGTTACAAACAGTTCTTAAAGTCATTGAAAGCGTTCTTAACGATCGACCAATAACGTACATTTCGTAGGACATCCGAGACCCAAAGCAGTTGACACAGTCACATTTATTACAAAGGAAGAGAATATCACCTGATAACTTTATAAACACAAAGGACAATAAGATAACATCAGAAGAGGCTAATAGACTATTACAACGAAAACTAATTTTAATAGAACATTTTCCTCAATATTGATACAGATGGACGACTTCACACTAAAATCCATGACAAACCGTACCATCTACATCGTCTGGTCTGCTAAGTACCGAACGTGACATATTCCCGAATATGACTGTTTTTCCGAGTGTGTATTCGCATTGCTATTAGACGTGTCTCGGTATTTATACATCGAACATTCATGTATTTAGTTATGATGTTTCGTTTGTAAGTCCTGGGAAGATCACAAGTTAATGCGGATGTGTTACAAACAGTTCTTAAAGTCATTGAAAGCGTTCTTAACGATCGACCAATAACGTACATTTCGTAGGACATCCGAGACCCAAAGCAGTTGACACAGTCACATTTATTACAAAGGAAGAGAATATCACCTGATAACTTTATAAACACAAAGGACAATAAGATAACATCAGAAGAGGCTAATAGACTATTACAACGAAAACTAATTTTAATAGAACATTTTCCTTAATATTGATACAGATGGACGACTTCACACTAAAATCCATGACAAACCGTACCATCTACATCGTCTGGTCTGCTAAGTACCGAACGTGACATATTCCCGAATATGACTGTTTTTCCGAGTGTGTATTCGCATTGCTATTAGACGTGTCTCGGTATTTATACATCCAACATTCATGTATTTAGTTATGATGTTTCGTTTGTAAGTCTGGTTGGATATTGTGTTATGTCTTATCGTATGTGGTTTGAATTCTATTTTTATTTTCTATCTGTATGTAAAAGTTAAGATAATTAATCAGCTAGTTCATTTATATGATTTTTAGTTTAAAGCAACTTTATGCTCAGGATTTATTTGTTTTTACACGGTTTTGATTTAGAAGAAAAACCGACATAGTTAGAAAATACAAAAAAAAATACACCATTACTAACACAATTATATATTAATATTCTTGTAATGGTTAAAAAATACATAAAATAACACCATTACAAACTTCAAACAAAAATCCCAATTTTATATTCTATTTTTAGAAATTTACCTGTGACGTCACTTTTTGTGGCGTTGATATATTCGTGTGACGCACAGTTCATAAATCTATTGTGGTGTACATGGGAGGTGTTCGATGTTATTCAGTGGTTTACATGTTGAAATGTATTATTATATTATTTATTTATGTATTTCTCTGTCCTGAATGTTCTTGCGTTTATTTGTACTGTATTCCTGTCACGTAATGTTGTCATTTTATCGGTATTTTTAACATTGCCATATGAACGGGAGGTTTGGCTAGCTATAAAACCAGATTAAACCCACCATTTTTTCTTAAAATGTCCTGTACCAAGTCAGGAATATGGCAGTTGTTATCAAATAGTCCGTTTCTATGTATGTTGGCGTCTGTTTTTGTAGCAGGTCAGTGTTTCTGTTGTTCCGTTGTTTTCCTCTTATAGTTGATGTGTTTCCCTCGGTTTTGGTTTGTGACCCGGATTTGTTTCATATAAATCGATTTATGACTATTAAACAGCGGTATACTACTGTTGCCTTTATTAATAAACTATATAGAACTGAATACCTAACCGGATTGAGAGATTAGTGCCGTGTGACAGGAAAAATCAATACACATGTGAACATCGGTTCTGTTGTACTTATCATGGACAATTTACTAAGAACACTGTGGAAGTTAGGTATTATAGAAGATGTGATTACAGGACGAGTGTGTATATTTTGCTGGTTGCGGGTTGCGGGCTGTGGGCTGCAGGCTGCGAGTTGCAGGCTGCGGATTGCGATCTAATAAGTCAGTTGAACAATAAATAGGGAAGAAAAAAAAATCACTAAAATAATGTATATACTTGTAAAAGGTTCTATTTGTGAAACTTCGAAAAATTGTGTAAGAATTTGTATTAGAGACTGGAATAAATTTAAGAAGATAAAAAAAGATGCCCAGTCAACATGCAGGAAAACATATAACAAGTACATCTCAGACATGTTAAGTGATGACAACTCAAACAACCCCAAACGATTCTGGAGTTTTATCAAAGGCAAACGAACTGAGTCAACAGGAGTAGCACCTCTACGTAAAGAGGGCATATTACACAGTGACACAGAAACAAAAGCCAATATACTGAACGACCAATTTACTTCAGTATTCTCATCAGAAAAAGGAGGAGAAGTACCAACAAAAGGCAATAGCCCTACCCAATTGTACCAGAAATAAATGTGCAACAAGCCGGAGTTTACAAACTTTTCAAGAACATCAACCAACATAAAGCGACTGGTCCAGACACTATACCAGGGAAACTACTGAAAGATTTAGCAAAAGATATAACACAAATTCTAACAACCATCTTTAATGCATCAATTAAACAAGGCAAAATACCAGACCAATGGGAAGAGACTTTAATAACACCATTATTTAAAAAAGGAGACAGATGAAAAGCATCAAACTATCGTCCTGTATCCCTGACGTCGATTTGTAGCAAGATCATGGAACATTTAATTCATAGTAACATCATCAGTCATCTTGAGGCAAATAACATCCTGTCTGAAAATCAACACGGTTTCCGTAAAAACAGATCATGTGAGAGCCAGCTTGCTATTACTATACAAGATCTAGCAGATGAACTTTACAGCGGGGATCAAATGGATTGTGTACTGCTAGACTTTTCAAAAGCATTTGATAAAGTGCCACACCAACGCCTGTTGAACAAATGCAGCTACTATGGTATACGAGGGAACACACTTCAATGGATAGCTAGTTTCCTTCAGGGCCGAACACAGCAGGTTGTTTTAGATGGAAAGAAGTCAGAAACATCAGACGTAACATCTGGAGTTCCCCAAGGAACTGTAATGGGGCCTCTTCTCTTTCTTATCTACATAAATGACCTGCCAGAACTAGTAACATCTAAAGCTAGATTATTTGCAGATGATTGTTTACTTTACCGAAAGGTATGTAAAGAGGAGGATACCATCTTACTCCAGAAAGACCTAGACAATCTACAGAAATGAGAGGACACATGGCTCATGCAATTCAACCCTGACAAATGCGAGGTACTACGGGTAACCAATAAAAGAAAACCAATGACCATAAACTACACCATACATGGAAAGACATTAGAAGTAGTGAAGAATGCTAAATACCTAGGCCTTTATATCAGCCACAACTTATCGTGGAACTACCATATAAGTACAGTCACCAAGAAAGCGAACAACATCAATTCTTTCTTGAGAAGAAATATCAGCTCCTGTCCTATTAAGATCAAGGCCCAATGTTATACCACACTAGTAAGACCAAATATGGAGTATGCTTGTATCATTTGGGACCCAATAACGCAGAAAAACATCAGAGAGTTAGAAATTGTGCAGAGAAGAGCAGCACGTTTTGTAACCGGTGACTACAGAACCACCAGTAGTGTTACCCAGATGCTTAAAACCCTGCAATGGATCAAATTACAAGAACGTAGAAAGAGAGTAAAGACCATCATGCTCTACCGCATAATACGCCATCTTGTTGCAATACCACCAGAGCAATACTTAATACCGAGGGGTGTAGCATTAACAACAAGAGGACATGACACCAGATTCCTACTACCCTTCTCGAGAATACAAAACCACCAGCAATCATTTTTTCAATCTGCAATTCGTCTGTGGAATGAACTAACATCTGCTGTCGTCACAGCTTCCACTTTGAAAGGATTCAAAGACAGCCTCCAGACACCTGCTTCATGTTAGATATTTCCGTTTTAATTGTATATAACACCACGATGGCTTTTAAACCGGATTTGTGTACATAGTATGTTGGAAAGATGTTTCCTGTGGGCAATGTGTAAATAGTCATTTGCGATAATACACCAGAGGTGGTATGCAAATTACTGGAAGAAGAAGAAAATTATTATAAATAGACTTTTAATGATTTATTGCTGGTCATTTATTATACCAATATATCAGAAAATAAATAGAAAATATCAAAACCAAAAATATCACTTATTATAGAATTGATAAAAAGTAAAAATTGTTAACCAGCTAGGCCAGTGCTTTAGAAAAATCTCACAAAGCAATGACACTATTTAAAGTGTATGAAAAGTAATTTTGCAGGAAGAAATTGCATAATTTTCTTAAAATTTCCCTGAATTAAGTGTGATAATGAAAATAATTATCATACTTGAACAGATTTTTTATTTATAATTTAAGTAATGTAAAAGTGTCCAAAGATTGCTAAGATTTTATCTTACTATGCTTCTAGATCATCTCATATTTGTCATACATTTGGCATACAGACCTTAAACTATTTATGTGCAATAACACATTGCTTTGTGTTGTTATATATTGTTATATTAAGGATATATTATCACTTTCTTTTTCTCCTTTTCTTTAGATAAAACATGATTTTAATAGAAACCTATAGATAATTAGCCAGATTTACAAAATTTTTAAGGTCAGAAATTTATTGTGTGAATCGAACCATCTAATTTTATGATGGATTTATTGGTTTTAGTGACAGATTCTTCAGACAAAATTTTATATAACATGTTTGATTGTTTCAATTGAAGGATTTATGTCCTTCTGTCCAAACTCATTTAACAAAAGTAAAGGAGATGTAATAGTTATGTGCAATTCAGCATCCCTTTGATATATATAAAAAAGACCTTCCATCCTTAAAATAAAAATGAAATAATTTTATAAAGTACCAGAACTTAATGAAAGAGAAGCCATTGAACATACAGCAAGTAAATACAAAGTGTCTTTACAAGAAAGAAAAGAAAAGTTATCGCATAAGTCAATAGTTATATGTTTACAATTATATATATATATCTATAAGTCTAAATTGAAAACTAAAGGGAGGTTATTTCAATAGATATAAACCAGTCACCAAAGTTTCATGAAAACTGCTCAAAACCTTCTTGAATTATTGTCAAAAAACTGGTTTATATATATATAACCTAGGCATAGGTGGTCGTGTGGTCTAGTGCGTCGGATACAGTGCAGCCGATTTGGTGTCACGATATCTCAGTAGCATGAGTTCGAATCCCGGCGAGGGAAGAACATAAAATTTGCGAAAGCAAAGGACGATGTATGATAAGGGTCATTTTTGGCCCCCTTTCAGAACCAGTTCATATTCATACCATCAATAGCCCTTGGGCAGGTACTACAAAAAATAACAACTTTTATTTGTTCCCGTGACTTATTGGTTGCCTAGCAACCGATTTCTAAAATCAAACTTGCAGTGTCTTTTTTTCGTCAAAAAAATCTCTTTTTTTAATGATTTTTTATGGTTTATTATGTTAAATTATATTATATTGATAATCTGTATAAGGTTTTCTGTTTCCTTCAACAAAGAAAATAAATGTATTATGCATAGCAACTACATAACACAGAATATTTTGCTTAGCAACCATACTATTGCAGGCATGTAATGTATGTATTTGCACAAACAAGTTACATTAAGTGTATGACAACAACATAGTATTAATACAAACAAGCTAGTATGTTCCATGCATCACTTTCAGACTAGTATTTTGCTTAGAAACTACCTAGCAACGTGCATTTTGCATAGCAACCATACTATTTTAGGCATTTAAAGTATGTTTTTGCACATACAACCTAAATCGCACGACACAAATAAATAATTCATATATACATGCTAGATTTTCCGATGCATCAGTTTTAGATTGGTACGTTCCATAAAAACTACCTAGCAACGTGTATTTTCCATAGCAACCATACTATTTCATGCATTTAATGTATGTATCTGCATATATAACTTACATTTGGTGTATGACAACAACATAGTATTAATACAAACAAGCTAGTATGTTCCATGCATCACTTTCAGACTAGTATTTTGCTTAGAAACTACCTAGCAACGTGCATTTTGCATAGCAACCATACTATTTTAGGCATTTAAAGTATGTTTTTGCACATACAACCTAAATCGCACGACACAAATAAATAATTCATATATACATGCTAGGTTTTCCGATGCATCAGTTTTAGATTGGTATTTTCCATAAAAACTACCTAGCAACGTGTATTTTCCATAGCAACCATACTATTTCATGCATTTAATGTATGTATCTGCATATATAACTTACATTTGGTGTATGACAACAACATAGTATTAATACAAACAAGCTAGTATGTTCCATGCATCACTTTCAGACTAGTATTTTGCTTAGAAACTACCTAGCAACGTGCATTTTGCATAGCAACCATACTATTTTAGGCATTTAAAGTATGTTTTTGCACATACAACCTAAATCGCACGACACAAATAAATAATTCATATATACATGCTAGATTTTCCGATGCATCAGTTTTAGATTGGTATTTTCCATAAAAACTACCTAGCAACGTGTATTTTCCATAGCAACCATACTATTTCATGCATTTAATGTATGTATCTGCATATATAACTTACATTTGGTGTTTGACAACAACATATTATTATTACAAACAAGCTATTTGTTCCATGCATCAGTTTCAGACTGGTATTTTGCTCAAAAACTACCTAGCAACGTGTATTTTACATAGCAACCATACTATTTCAGGCAATGAAATATGAATTTGCACATACAATTTTCATTGCATGACAACAACGAACTATTCCTTCATGCAAGCTATATTTGCCTATGCATCAGTTTCAGATTGGTACTGTCATTTAAAACTACCTAGCAACGTCAATTTTGCATAGCAACCATTGTTTGTATTGTTATTTGTGTAGAAATTATATGATTGATTTCGACGTATCCATGATTTTTTCATGTATATAAGCTGCAGTAACTTTCTAAATGTAGCGGCATAATAATGTTTGTATCTTAGGATTTCTTCAGCGTACTAGTATAGTATTTTTCTTAACAGTCACTATATATATAGGTTTTACATTACGTGCATGCATGGTTGCAAAGGAAGATGTATTGTATGCATAGTTTCAGCATTGCCTTTCTTTGTATGCCAGGGTTCTTTCCAGAATGGTCGGGTAATCGTGGTTGTCTTTTTTACATTATTTACTGCAGTATTTTAGGAAAATTCTGGGTTTTGTTTTTATACGACTGCAAAAAATTTTTGTGGTCGTATAATGGTATGACGTTGGCGTCGTCGTCCGAAGACACATTAGATTTCGCACTCTAACTTTAGTTTAAGTGAATGGATCTCAATGAAATTTTACCATAAGGTTCAATACCACAAAAGCAAGGTACCAACAGTTAAAGAATTAGGGGCCAAAAAGGGGTCAAAAATAAGCATTTTCGTAACTTCCAGCCATAACTTGTGTGTAAGTGTATGAATCTCTCTGACATTGTACCACAAGGTTTCATATTACAAAGGGAATGCTGGGATTAATTTTGGGGGTAATTGCCTCCAAATTTTAGGAATTAGGGGCAAAAAAGGGGCAAAAAACAAGCATTTTTCTAGTTTCATGACAATAACTTGTGTGTAAGTGAATGGATCTCTCTGACATTGTATCACAAGGTTCCATATCACAAAGGGAATGCTGGGATTGATTTTGGGGGTAATTGCCTCCAAATTTTAGGAATTAGGGACCAAAAAGGGGCAAAAAACAAGCATTTTTCTAGTTTCATGACAATAACTTGTGTGTAAGTCTATGGATCTTTATGAAACTGTACTACAAGGTTCCATATCACAAAGGGAAAGCTGGAATTGAGTTTGGGGGTAATTGACCAAAAAGCTTAGGAAGAAGGGGCCAAAAAGGGGCCAAAAATAAGCATTTTTCTAGTTTCCAGACAATAACTTGTGTTCAAGTGTATGGATCTCTCTGAAATTGTACTGCAAGGTACCATACCACAAAGGGAAGGCTGGGATTGAGTTTGGGGGTAATTCCCTTAAAATTTTAGGAATTAGGGGCCATAAAAGGGCCAAAAAACAAGCATTTTTCTAGTTTCAGGACAATAACTTGTGTGTTAGTTTATTGATCTTTATGAAATTGTACTGCAAGGTTCCATATCACAAAGGGAAAGCTGGGTTTGAGTTTGGGGGTAATTTCCCTAAAGGTTTAGGAATTTGGGGCCAAAAAGGGGCCAAAAAACAAGCATTTTTCTAGTTTCCAGACAATAACTTGTGTTCAAGTGTATGGATCACTCTGAAATTGTACTGCAAGGTACCATACCACAAATGGAAGGCTGGGAATGAGTTTGGGGGTGATGAATCATAAGGGGGTTCAAAAAATTTGTGGGGGGGGGGGATTTTTTTTTCATTTTTTTTCTTTAAAATTTTCCATTTTAAAATCGTTATTTCTTTATATATATAAAAGCAAATAATAATGATATGGTTTGAATAGGTAAATTAATTTTTTTTAAGTTCTTAGACCACTTTCATTCTGTGTCAGAAACATATGCTGTGTCAAATATTTAATTACAATCCAAATTCAGTGCTGTATCAAGCTTGAATGTAACGTGTGTCCATACTTGCCCCAACTGTTCAGGGTTCGACCTCTGCGGTTGTATCAAGCTGCGCCCCTGCCGAGCATTTTACTGTTAATTAAACTCACAATAAGAAACTGCAAACCCTCAGTTAACTTTTGTTTTCTGTTCATTCGTCAAAGAATCGTTTTTGTTTACACAAATTCTATATAATAAATAAAGTGTATCAAAAATGTACTTTTTTACCTCTGTTTCATTACACAATTTTTTAGAAGAGAGTGTTTTGAGTCATCCTATGAACTTTGTTTACCAAATTTCATTTGGTACTAAAGAAAACAACCAAACCTTTAAAAACAAATATCATTTTAATTTCCCTTACTATCATTGAAATGCAATAAAATAAATACATTATAAGTAACAGGGAAATATATCTCTGTCTGTGTGTCTGTCTGTCTCCCTTTTAAGTACCATACTTTCATTGAAATACATTGTATTTAATAAAATAAGTACATTATAAGTAACAGGGATATGAACTTACTCACACACACACACACACACGTTGCTTCTCTCTCTCTTTCTCTGTAAATATCTCTGTTTCCCATATACATGTACTATCATTGAAACAAGGTGTGTTTAATAAAATATAGGTGCATCATAAGTGGCAGTAACTTGCACACACACACACACACATTTTCTCTCTCTCTTTCTCTCTTGCTCTTTCTCTTACTGTCTCTCTTTTGCTCTTTCTCTCTTTCAAATAGAATTTCCTCCATGTATCATGAGTATTTTAAATCGATTATTTGTATAATATTTGATTGCGAAATTTAAAAATTAACAAGATCAACTGAATCATATTAAAGCATGAAAAAATAGTCCCTCTCCAAAGTAAATGAACATCATTCACACACACATACAAATATACACAGACATAATTATTAAATGCAATATGATAATTTTCAGAAAATGACTATGGTCAACAAGCAAAATCAAACATAATCTTTTGTGACAAAGACTTTGTTTTGAATGTCATAATTCTCCTTAATTAATTTCAGACAATCAAATTATTTGTATTCTTGTAAGGACTAGAAAAATGTCAAAATGTGTGCAAATTCCAAAGATCATTGTGAAAAAATGTGCCTGTGGAAGATTTATGGATTCATAGACTAGGCCATTAATGCAGTTATTAGATTAAAAAATCAAAGGTCTTTTGTGATTGAGTTCCATATTTTGAACCATATTAAAGTTCTTATAATTTAAATGTCAAGCTACCAGTATTTAGTTTTTAGATTTCCTGTTACAAATGGATTTTATAAGAAATAGCATTTACTATTTAATTATTCAAGCTCAAATTGTTCATCATCTGTAAAAGTAACTAGCTATATATAGATTTCCCAATTTACAGGCAAATACTTTGATTTTATGATGTCCTTAATTGTAAATATATGGAAACAGATATTAATTATCAGATAATTAATGAACTTCAAGCAATTAAATATATTAATACAAATTAATTTCATCTATTTACTAATTAATGTTAATTAGGTTATACTGATAAGGAAACTATTGTCTACTCTTCAATACCAGCTGATGATGAGGGATTATCTGACAGTGTACCGGTATGTGCATATGAAATGGAGGTATTTCCCGATAAACGTGATGGCTTGAGACTTTTCATGTGCCTCTCTAGTCCCAAGTACCACAGCACACTTGCCACATGTGCACAGCAGCCCACCATCCTAGCCCCAACTTTGCACGTGCAGTACCATCCATTTACAGGCTTTTCCACACTTGACCCATCATTGTAGTCAATCCATAATGTATGGATGGTAGATTTGGAATGTCTTGATTGAATTTTGACTTGCAGAAGAGTTTCAGATTCTTTGCAAAGTAATAGTTCATAATTTCCAGATTCAGAGAGATGTCCCCTTGTGTATCCTGGTACCTGTTTAAGTTGGTAGATACCTAAAGTGATATCCCTTAATATTTCCTCTGTCAGCTTTGGAAAATTTTCAAGTACTGTGCAAGAAGCATTAATTGGTAAGTATACAGTTCTCCGTCTTATCAAGTTGTTCTGTTCTACATAAGTTTGTAGACTGTTTTCTAAGACAGAGCGGTCAAGCATCTTCTTAGCTACTTCTTCATTTTCAGGGTTGCAGACAAGAGGTCGTTTGTACTTATTTAGTATACCACCAGTAATCTTTACTAAATCACCAATGCTGGAAATCATGGTATTTGGAACCACCTTTTCAAAAAAATGAAACTGTTTCAATCTGGCATTTGTGCTTTCTACAACCCAGCGACATTTAGTTACTAAGCGAGTCAGATTAGCTTCGTTTGTTGTTAACTGTTTTTTCCCTTTTACCAAACAAACAGGCATCTTAACCATATATCCCTGATTTTCCAAGTACTGAACTGCATCCCTGAAACCCCTATCTACAACGCAAATATCATCATCCTGCAACCATGCTGTTATGTTCTCCAAGTTGTTTGTTATTGCATGTTTTGTTATTGATGCATCGTTATTGTGACCGTCTGCAAAGTAAGGCCCTAAGATCGACAGGATATAGCCGTCAGTTCCTACAATTATCATAGGTTTGACCAATGGGCGGTGTTTGTGCATGCTGTAAGACATTCTCTGGAAATGATAATCACTACTTTTTTGAATGAAAATGTATGTGCCGTCCAGGACGATTACTGCTTGTCTTGGATCTGTAGTGAACAATTGCTTTGCTACTTGTGTTGTATGGTTTGTTACAAAATCTCCATGACTTATATGCTGAAAACCTAGTGTATGTGGAACAAAGGTTTCCATTAAAGTTCTTCTTGCTGCATGGATAATTCTCTGTACCTGAGATGTTTTCAACCCAAAGACTGTTCCAAGAATTTTGTTTGACAAACCAACACGGAGCTTGGTAAGAAATACTCCAAGGCAAGTCCTTACTGACCTTACTCCAGAACTCGTTACAGTGGACATGTATCCAAGTAAGTCACTAAACTGATCCTTACTCAGTCCTGTCAAGTCATTATAATTTTCTTCAGTCATGAGTGCAGGTATATCAAAGTTTAAACGTGAAGATGTCATTTTCATTATTGTTCTTAAATCATTTAAGAGACCTGTTATGTCAGTACGGGAAAAATATTCATGCTGTTTTGATGACTGTAAAACATCTAATGCTTTCATCTTAAAAAATCTACTTTCCATATGTGTTTTGCAACATCGACTTTTTTGGTTAATGAAAATTCCTTTTTCAATAAATGATTGAGTTCTGGCTTCAGATGTTATTGTTACCAGACGATGCCGCTTGTTTCCTTCCTTCTTACATACAATGCAGTACCTGTGTGTTTTTGGTGCGGATTTTATATCTAGCCTAATTGACTTTGGTGATGTAAAAACATTAGCTGCTCCAGGAATATCTGCCACATTTTTTCCCCTTGAATTGTTTGTCTCAATTGAGCGAGATCTTATTGTTTTATTGCAATTTTTTACTTGTTTATAAAGTTTTGCTGTGCAAGATGCACATAACCGGTCTGTTTCCTGGATACATCTCTGCAATTCATCTGTTAGGAGTGTCTTTAATACACCACTGAAACAGCGTCTTCTGTTATTAAGCTGGCATCTTTTCTTACAAAGACAGCAATTCACAGACTTTGTCATCTTGTAAAAATACTGGAATAGAAAAAAAATAAAATGAAACACTGTGAGCATTATGGACATAATTAATGGACAAAAAGAATATATGTATATATTTCATTACCTGAAGATCTGTTAAAGCAGTGAAAGTGCTATTAAAAGTGATGAATTGAAACCGTTATTATCTTATATTTAATTTCTTACATATTATATATATATATATATTTTTTTAATGCCTAAAAAGTGTACAAAACAACACCAATAACAAACAAGAGGCTCTCAAGAGCCTGAATCGCTCACCTGTATTTCAGAGGAGAAGATTTTTAAATGTTAGCAAACTTGTTGAACAAATTGTGTAAAATTGTCTTTAAAGGAAAATAACTCCTTAAGAGGTCAATTGACAATTATGGTCATAAAAACTTTTTTGTAAATCTTACTTTGCTGAACATTATTGCTGCTTACAGTTTATATATATCTATAATAATATTCAAAATAATAACAAAAAACTGCAAAGTTTTGTTAAAACTACCAATTCGGTGGCAGCAACCCAACAATGGGTTATTCGATTCGTCTGAAAATTTCAGAGCTGATAGATCTTGACCAATTGAACAATTTTAACCCATGTCAGATTTGCTCTAAAAGCTTTAGTTTTTGAGATATAAGCCAAAAACTGCATTTGACCCCTATGTTCTATTTTTAGCCATGGCGGCCATGTTTGTCGATCAATCAAAACTTCTGATACAATTTATAAACTAGATACCCTAAGGAACATTTACTTAAAGTTTGAAGGTATTTGGCCAAGTAGTTTCAGAGGAGAAGATTTTTTAAATAGTTTACGACGACGACAGACGACGGACGCCAAGTGATGGCATAAGCTCACATGGGGCCCTTCGGGCCCCGGTGATATAAAAATGGAGGGTTGTAGATTTGTATCCTAACTGTATATATGTAGTTGATAAAATAGAATAAAATGCCCCGTAGGGCGCAGTTTGACACAACCGCAGAGGTCGAACCCTGAACAATTGGGACAAGTATGAAAACAACATTCAAGTTTGATGCAGCTCTGAATTTGGATTGTGATTAAATATATTCGACACAGCATAGGTTTTTGACACAGAATGAATGTGGTCTAAGAACTTAAAAATTTTAAATTGGACATTTACCTATTATGGTCCAATATCCCAAATCTAAATACATGGTTAGATTCAGCATATCAAAAAAAACCAGAATTCAATTTTTGATGAAATCAAACAAATTTTAATTTTGAACCCTTTGGAACTCAATGTTGACCAATTTAAAAACAGGTCCCAAAATCCAAAAAAGTAATACACCGTTAGATTCAGCACATCAAAGATCCCCATATATGCAATTTTTGTTGAAATCAAACAAAGTTTAATTTTGGACCCTGATTTAGACCAACTTGAAAACTGGGCCAAAAATCTAAAATCTAAATACATGTTCAGATTCAGCATATCAAGAAACTCAAGAATTCTATTTTTGTTAAAATCAAACTAAGTTTTATATTGGACCTTTTGGACCTTAATGTAGTCCAATTTGAAAACAGGAACAAAAATTAAAAATCTAAATACACGGTTAGATGCGGCATATCAAAGAACCCAAATAATTCAATTTTGGATGAAATCAAACAAAGTTTAATTTTGGACTCTTTGGACCTCAATGTGGACTGATTTAAAAACAGGGCCCAAAAATCCATAACTTAATACACGTTTAGATTCAGCACATCAAAAATCCCCATATATTCAATTTTTGTCGAAATTAAACAAAGTTTAATTTGGACCCTAACAAAGTTTAATTTTGGACCCTGAATTGGACTATCTTAAAAACTGGGCCCATAATCAAAAATCTAAATACATGTTTAGATTCAGCATATCAAAAAACTCAAGAATTCAATTTTTGTTAAAATCAATTAAATTTTATATTTGACCTTTTGGACCTTAATGTAGTCCAATTTGAAAACAGGAACACAAATTAAAAATCTAAATACACGGTTAGATGCAGCATATCAAAGAACCCAAATAATTCAAAATTTGATGAAATCAAACAAAGTTTAATTTTGGACCTCAATGTGGACCAATTTAAAAACGGGGTCCAAAATCAAAAAACTTTATATATGGTTAGATTCAGCATATTAAAGAACCCCAAGAATTCAAGATTAAAACCCCATTGAAATTGGTCAAGAAATTATCAATTTATACAAAGTATTAGAAAAGTATTGTTGTTGGCCCCTATTTGGCACCTAATTCCTAAACAGTTTGGTCCATAATCCCCAAAATCAATCCCAACCTTCCTTTTTTGGTATGGAACCTTGTGGTACAATTTCAGTAAGATCCAAACACTTACACACAAGTTATTGTCTGGAAACTAGAAAAATGCTTTTTTGGACCCCTTTTAAGAACCTTAATTCCTAATCTGTTGAGACCATAACCCCCAAAATCAATCCCAACCTTTCTCTTGTGGTTTCAAACCTTGTATTTAAATTTCATAGAGATCCATTTACTTAAACTAAAGTTATTGTCCGGAAAGAATGTGTCTTCGGACGACGACGACAACATACCAATATAAGACAGCAAAAAATTTTGGCGGTCGTATATTGGTGTCACGTTGTCGTCCGCGTTCTCATATAAAAATTAGAAGAGAAATATAGTGTTTAATTATCTAATAATCCGAGCAAGCTTTAAACGGATATATTCATTTGAAACCAATTTCATTTATTTGTTGCTTTATACAAAACTGTCAATATAAAACACCATTCTTTTTACTACTTTAGACATATTTATTATTGGAAAAATATTCATTTTGAATTTTCTTGTCAAAAACAATTAACAAAAACTTACTGTGAGGTATGCATTTGTTTATCTACTACTCAACATCAGGCATAGGTGTTCTTCATACATGTTAAATCAAAATTCACATTTATGGTACAATGTATCTATGGAGAAATCTGAAAAGGAAAAAACAATATTATTTTTTACAAATAACACAAGAAAAATTATGAAACAGTTTTGAAAAACAAAAATTTTACAACAGGGGTAGGGAAAATGTAAGAGTGCAAAAGTAATGAACTAAGAAATAAATAAATGTTGTAATTGACATAAGAAAGTACATGATGTTACTTACTATCTACGTAATTTATATAAATAAGCGGTTTTGATCTCTATACATGAAAAAATTTCTAACAATTTGCGTTTATTTACAGGATATATATTTTCAATTTTTTTTATTATGAATACAGCATGTTTAATATTTAATAATAATGATGCTGATGAACTTGTGCATGGTGTTTTATTTTCAGTAGCAAATATAACATGCTTATTAGGATGTGAATATTTTGATGAAGCATGAAGTGTAAACAGTGGTTTCTTTGTACTTTAAAGATGTACACTTTTTGGAGACAATCTACAAAATATATTAAATATTTATGAAAATCAAAAACAGCAACGGATTTATTTCTTAAAATAATCTTGAATATTTCAAACAGGGTTAAGGAAACCAATGAAAGGAAGTGAACCTAAATAAAAGGAAACTTGCTTTTTTACATATCTAAAAACCACACGTTTAACTAATTCATTTTCACCCAACTATCAAATTTTTGGTTTTTAGTCTCTTCAAAATTTTAATTGGGAGGCCAACTCCCAACCGTTTTGATTTGAGAAACATTGGTAAGTATTTTTATTTGCAACATTCTGGGAACAATTTGTCAACCTGAATGATCTTTGATGATTTTTTTTTCAATTTTATTTATTAGATTCAGTTAACCTAGCATTTTTCTATGTATGTTGCATCATGTGCATTTTATTCATGCCTGACTAAGAAATTATAGCACATTTTACATTGAGATATTGTCATTTCAAGAATTCAAGCACAGTTTTGACAATTATTTGTTCTACTGAAATTTTTTCCCAACAATACAATGCTCCAAATTGGGCGAACTAAGAATTTTTAATGGGTATATATAGTCATACATCTAACTTCTTCCAAGTCAATAGGTTTATAATATTAACATAATTTGTTATTTGTTATTGCAACATTTTATTAAATTTGTATTTTCTTCTTTTTATCTTCTAATATATATTTAATAATACCCTATGAAATGATTTATGGTTGTGTCAATTTATTTTTAACAAATACTTGAAAAGAGAATTTTATAAAAATTACTTTTATACTGATCGCGAGGGGAGATAATCATTTTTAGAATTCCGTACAAAAATACAAATTGTTTTTTTTTTAAACCCGATGATTGACCATCTGGATGTCCAATTGCATCAATCACATCTATATTCGGAAAATAATTGATCTGAAAGGGCAATATATTTTTGCTTTCAAATAGAGAATTACAAGTATGACGTCTGCTCTGAGCATGAACGGCGGTGACCCCGTGTTTTTGTGAATTTAGACTTCTTTGGTTTGGAAGTATTTATGTAACCTATACATTATCTCACGTAATGTTTGTAATATATATATATCAGTTTTTTTTTCAAACAAACAAATATCACATTTATCACTCTATCATAATTTAAGCTTTGAAATAGAGTCTAGAGAGCTAACATATATGACGTCTGCTCTTTTTCGTGAATTTATTTTATGATTTCTTTTGTTTCTTCTTGGAACTATTTAAGGAACCCGTGCACTATCCCGCATGAGATTTATGATATATCTCTGTTTTTGCATGAATAAGTATCACATTTACCATTCTATAATCATATATTATTACAGCAGCATTAGTTTGTTGACTCTGATGATATCCAGCTTCCCTAGCAACTGAAACCGGAAGTTGTCAGACTGAAATAAACCGCACGCAAAAATCAACGACTGTACATGATATTTTTTAAAGATTTTGCTATGAGCGCAGTTGAGAACATCTATGAAATTTGTATATAATGTCAAAACTATATCATACATACCATATGTAAAATATCTTACATGTTCTCACTTGCGCTCATATTTAAATCATTCAAAGTTGAGTCGGAAAAGTCCGATTTTCCGTATAGACACCCGTTTATGGTGTATTCATAGTATCATTTATAATCGATATCCTGCATAACCTTGAAAAATAAGTTTATTTCAACAAAATACAAACGTTCAATAAGGTTTTATGGTCATTTTTGCCCCAGATATTGTTATTGAATTTTTTTGCATACAAAGGGGCCAAATACTGCACTTATCATACATCGTCATTGTTGGGCTGATGTTTAGATGAGTTGTATATACAGAATATACACAGTCATTTATCACCATCACTGCTGGTGATCCGATGGATAAATCTGTTGTAGAGTTGTCACTGGTTCAGACGTACTTATAAATATAATTATTTCTGTGACTGTATTTTGCATTAATTTGTAGGATCCTTTACAAAAGTTATTTCAGCTGATCTGTAACAATTCCATCTTCATGCCTTATATATCATGTACTGTATTACGACGCTAGATTAAAACTGACGAGGAAAGGTAACACCCGGCCACCGAAAGCCTTATTATTTGTGAAGCCTAGGTGGTCGTGTGGTCTAGCGCGTCGGATACAGTGCAGGCGATTTGGTGTCACGATATCTCAGTAGCATGAGTTTGAATCCCGGCGAGGGAAGAACAAAAAATTAGCGAAAGGAAATTTACATATAAAACGTCTGAATAATAGTCAACAATTTTTCACACGAGGGCGCTGAATCGTTACGAGTAACGATACATGTACACAATAAATAAATTATATAAACGCCTGAAAAGTGTACAAAACAACAACAATAACAAAAAAAGAAAACTATAAATGTAATTATTTATAAATATTTCGGATAACAGTTATCCTTCATCAGTATGATTGTGATCATGGATGTCAAATGAATCATATCAATCTACTTTGATTAAACTATAACAATCTTGAAATTTATACAATAAAACAGTTAAACCGAACATCATAGTTTAGACGCTTGTACAATTTAAAAAGTTTTAAACATGACATAGGTTATATAGCTATATATATCTCTGCAGTCTCTGTTGTAAATAGCTATATAACCTATGTCATGTTTAAAACTTTTAAAATTGTACAAGCGTCTAAACTATTAATGTCTCTTCAGTGATGTTAGGAATCGAAACGGTATTTGGAATATATATATATAATAAGTACGTCTGAACCAGTGACGTGTTGTTTGGACGAATTATATACTCGTCTAAACATCAGCCCAACAATGTTAGATCTGTAAATTTGCTTTCGCAAATTTTTTGCTCTTCCCTCGCCGGGATTCGAACTCATGCTACTGAGATATCGTGACACCAAATCGCCTGCACTGTATCCGACGGGCTAGACCATACGACCACTAACAATAATAAAGCTTTCGATGGCCGGGTGATACCTTTCCTCGTCAGTTTTAATCTAGCGTCCAGTTTTCGGACAATAACTCAAGAATGTTTTGAGCAGTTTTCATGAAACTTTGGTGACTGGTTTATATCTATTGAAATAACCCCCCTTTAGTTTTTTTTATAAATTTCTGATATGACATTGAGAAGTAATGGAACTTTATTCATCGAAAAAGCGACAGGCGTATCATGACAGCTCTTAATTAACTTTCAACCTGTAAAGGAAAATTAGCATTTAGATTTTTATGTAACTTTGTAATTTAATGAAATAGAGCAGCCCGCAACCGCAACCCGCAGCCTACAGCCGGCAACCCGCAGCCCGCAGCCCGCAAAATAGTGATACTATTACAGGACTCGATTTAAGTGTTCGTGATTCGTATATCAAATGGACTTATTACTACACGGCCAATTGTTAAACTAGTTCCACTTTAATTATGAACAGTAAAGTCATTTTGGGGCCCCTAGAATGTTGTAAATTACTTTCCTTTTTTTATAGATATTTTCTTAAAATTGGTAAACGTCTTAACGTCGTTTAAATAAAGATTTTGTTATGTGAAGACTTTCTTCAGTATTTCACTAGAACATATGTCATATTCTGTTTTACGACTTTCAATGAATCTTGTCACCATTCTTTATACAGTGAAAGAAGATCTTTTGTGACAATCAGATATTAATTCTAAAAGTGTCATGAGATCTATTTGATAATCATTAATCGCTTTGATTAGAGAATTTTACAGCAATATCAACACTTGATTTTCCAGACTCTGCACTTCTATTCCCAACCCTGAGATAAAATATTGACTACACCGTCTCATAAAAAGCGATTTGTTGTTTCTGTAAAGGAGAACAAAAAGAAACTGTTGCACACCACCTTAGTTTGACGTTCAGATAAATATTGATAATGTCCATTAACTCAGGAATTCCTGTTTCATCAAGCGCCTGCATATCAACAAAATAAATCTCTATAAACATTAAAATACCAGGAATACGTTAATACATTTTGTATGCTGAAACGTTTGGAGCTATATCATAAAAAAATACCTGAATATATATTTTGCGAACTCGACATTAAAGACTCTATTGAAACTGATGTTTGTTTCATATCATGATCTTTTTCTTGAAATTAGCAAAATAAACGTCTATCACTAAGAGATATGACAAATTTTTTGTGAAAAACAGTTTACTGATGTTTCAAGTTATGATTTCATTATCCCCCGTAAAAGAAATGAAAAATTGAGGGAGTCACATGAACTCCAAACGGAACCGGATATGTCCACATGACAAGTAACTGTTCTGGTATCTGAAGATTGTTAACCGTAGAACATGGAACAAATGCCTTTCGAATTTGTCAATCTATTGGTGTCGGTAACCGTTACTCGTATGATATGTCCATTTCAGTAATGTTTCCTTACAATTTTTTTGCCAGGAGTATCCCAATGTTAATGAAATCCGAACAATGTGAACCTGAACGGCATAACGTATCAATCGAGATATGTCAACACCAAACGATATTACAGAGGGACCTGCTTACCCTTCCGGAGCAACTGAGATTACCCTCGGTTTTTGTAAGCATTCGATTTGCTCAGTCTTTAGTTTTCTATGTTGTGTTTTGTGTACTGTCGTTTGTCTTTTTGACATCTTCTTTTTTATCATGGCGTTGTCAGTTTATTTTCAACTTAAGAGTTTGGATGACTCTTTGGTATCTTTCGCCTCTCTTTTACTTCTCGGAATGTTGTAGTTGACAACGTGAAATCTAGAAGTTGTCCATCTGTGTCAAAATCAAGAAAGATATAAAGCATACATTCTGGCTTCGGTAGATTGATATATCAGCAAACAAACGATATTTCAAAATTAGTTTTAAACATATTATATTTGCTTAAATATGCCAAAGTGATGAGACACAAGTAACCTTGGTACCAATGATGAGTTTATTATGAAGTTTTGTCTTAGTAAACAACTTGTTTTGTTATAATATCGAAAGAGCATTCACACACCACACCACACCACGTCACACTACAACACTATACAACAAATACAATGAAATACAATGCAATACAATACATTACAAATCATTATAATGATTTGAAGAGTTCCACATATTACCAACATTATTGTGATAGGTTGCACCATTGGTAACTTGTAAAATTCATATACTGGTTCGAGTCACATCATACCCAACAGTTCTCTTGTAAACAATTAAAATTATTTATAGTGCTTAACAAGATTTTGTGAGGTAGAAGAAATTGACCTTAAAACGATCGTATTGAATTTTGATGTCCAAAAATAGGCAGTAAACTGGGTAGGGAGAAAATGACAGATATTCTAACTTTATTTTTTGTAATAACAAAAAAAATTTATCAACCAAAACTTTTGCTATCATTTTAAAAATGTCGTTCTTTATCGGTATAGTTTTTGGATATTTCATTTTCGTAGTTAAGGCAATAGAAAGTTTGGGCTTCAAAAGTCTACATAATTATCGACTTAATACAGAAAATTCGCCCTTTTAAAACATTTATTGTTTCACAAATAATACATGGATACAAAGTGAAATCGTTTCTTGAAACACTGCGAAAAATTTCATTCTGATTTGTATTGTGGTATAAATAAATAATAATAATAAAATTCTTTATTTAACGAAGATTACTCATTTAACAATGACATGTTAATCTTCCCTGAGGCCTTCGTATTGTAATAAAATGAGTTGCAAAATGAACCGTGGTATAGCAAACATCGAATTTCCTCACAAAATATTATCACACACTATAATAGAAATGCTTTTTTATATTAGCATCATTAGGACATTATAAAAATATATTTTAATGTAAGATTGATTCGAAATGGTGTTAACTCTATGATTGATTGATTGGTTGATTGATTAGTGTTGATTGGAGAGAACCACCGAAAAATAGACTACCTTATATTTTACAGTTAGGGTTATTTGCTTGTGAGAGAGCTGTCTTCATATTTCATTATATTAATGTTCTAATTTCTGTGTCATTTGGTCTCTTGTGGATAGTTGTCTCATTAGCAATCATGCCACATCTTCTTATTTCTATATCCTAGTCAATTAAGATTTGTAGTCGAACTTACTTACCATGTGCCGGATTCGAACTCACAACCTCAGTGTTGACTACTTAGACCATTCGGTCACCAAGGCCCCCGTTAACTCTATATGAAAATTATAATTAAAACAACAAAGCAAGACTGAGTAAAAATTATATTGGGTTTAAGATTTCCACTTTCATAGGTATTCTTGTTTTTGAGTTCAATACTTTATTTTTATTACGTTTTTAATATTATTTATATAATCAATTTTGCAAGTATAAACTTATGAATATTCAACAGACGTATCGTTGAAGGTATTAAAATTCTTTGGACAAGGAATCTACAAAACTGAATATAATTAAAATCAAATCTTGTAGTTTGCGCCGTTAGATTTCCTTGCAGAGAACTGTTGGGTAAATAATGATCAAAATGAAAACATTTTCAAGCATGTATATACCGCTGATAGAGTATTCTAAATCATAATATAATGATGGCGATATTGTACTGTTATTATAGAAAAATATGGTAGTAAAACTTAAGATGGTTTATCGAATATCTAGACGAGCCAGCTTTAAATCATTCGTTATTAAAAAAAATTGTGAACTTAGTATCAGGTATAGAAAAATAAATATTTTCAGTTTCTTTTTTTTTATGTGGTACCACAGGAAAAAAGGACGAATTTAAAATCTTTTCTTTCATAAATTTGGATTCCAATTCCCCATATCAAACTTCTCATTTCGTATAAGTAACAGACCGTTTGACCAATAAGCTGTTTTCAACATTATAAATTGATTGGCTATTTGTTTTTTTAAGCAAACCTTAGCACAAAATGACTATACATATGTCGTGGGATCTTTTTCAAATCTCTTTTTTCATGAATTTTGGTGAAAACATTGGAATACCATTTCCAATATCAAACTTCTCATTTCACAGAAGTAACATATCGTTTGACAAATATGACGGTTCTAACAGGATTAATTTATCAGCAGTTTGTTTCTTAAAGCAAACCTTAGCACAAAATGAGTATATCTTGGCGAGTGTTTATATGTCAGAAAGTATGCGTTACGTGCATGTCTGTTCAAGTTATAATAATTTCATGAATATGGTTTTGCATCTAAGATAAGAATCATAAAACAAATATATGTACATTAAAAATAACCACTAATTTGAAATCATAACAACACAATCTTTACTGTCTAAATTGGGGATAATTTGAAAAAAAGAGGCGAAATATACCAAAGTCGAAAATGTAAACAAATAATCAGAACAGCTTAACAAACAAAACAGCTTTTAAATTAAATTTTAAGCATAATATAAAGGTAATGATATATGACGAGAAAAAAAAAATAGCTGGAAGAAGGGAAATTGAAAAAAAAAATCATTTTGTTTTATTTTTAGGGCATGTTGGTGTTGGATCTTTTGTCTATATAAAATATGGCTATCTAAACCGTTCAAGATCAATAAGACCAGTTATGAATCTGCTACTGGACGAAGGTATCATAAGCTCAGCAGTCAGTACTGCGGTACTGACAGGATTTAAACATACCTTTCTGAAACACTCTGTTGAAAACTTAAAGAATGTAAGTTTCAAAATCCCTCCTACCAGGTTGACCTCAAAAGGAGATTTTGTTTGTGTGAAAAATAGCTCCACACGTATTTATCCTTGGATTAAAAAAAATTGTTTCTAAAAAAGATCAACGCAGACAAGAGCGTATGAGGAACACAATTATATTATGCAAATATGGAATTTTAAAGTCTGGAACTCCATACAAAACAGGGGGCAAAAAATAGTAGTTCCGAAGGTAAGGGGTCAAATTATCTCATTCTTTATATTTCTCGAAATCATGACCTAAAGAAAAAGTCACGATTCTAACAGTTAACGTTTTCAAATTTGTTTTGACGATTTGACTTGCACTTAAAAAATTTACTAGTTTCAAGACATTTCAACCATCTTTCTTAATTTTTAGCCTTGAATTAAGTTTAAAAGAAATTTTGACGCTTTCTGGTTTACAACTTAAAAAAACAAAAACTACGAAAGATCGGGTTAGGCTGAAAATAGGATTTAGAAAAGAGAACAAAATATTTATGGATTGAGACATTTTTAGTGTCTACTTTAACTCAGCTAAAGACGAAAATGATTAACTGATATTGAAAACGTAGTGTAACATAAAATCAGTATCTGACTTCATTATGAATCTAACAATTTCGAAACAAGAGTTGGAAGAAGGGAAAATTCAAAACTCATAAGTCGAAGAAAAAGTACTAACGCAATGGCAAAACTCATAATTCGAAGAAAAAGTAACGGCGCAAAGGCAAAACGAAAAACGAAGAAAAGCCTAATAAGTCCATAAACAACTACATAGAAAACTAAAGATTTAGCATCCTCCTTGTAGCTCATGAAAGTACAAATCAACTTACAACATATTGCCCAATATTACAGCGGCTTACAATCTAGTATATTTTTTCGGAATTTTTAATCAGTTTTTTACACGGAGTATGTTTTGTCTATCTTGTCCAAAGCAATCCAAGAAAGGCTATTGTAGCAACTATAACCAATGCAGTTGATACCCAAAACAATACAACATCTAACGATGAAACTACATCACTCCATGTCATCCCTTGTTCGCTTTCTGTATCATTTTGATGTTCCATTTTTGTAATTTTATTCACATTTCGGCATTTCATTATCCTAATGATGGTCACGGGAACATCGCCTTTACGATGGTGAAGCCGAAGTTCTATAGTTGTACAACATACAACAAAAGTTCCCATACCTAGCTGGAACATTAAATAATATCCCAATATAGATCCAGATGTTTTGGGAAGCTCGGAACTGACAATTGTAAGGAAAACGGCAAACGAAAGAAACACCGTTATACAATAACCCATTTTTTCACCACTGTCAGCTGGAAGTGCGAATGTGAATAGATTTAAAATACTCAGTAAAATGATTGGAATGATGATATTCATCAAATAATAGTTCGAACTCCTTTTCAAGTTTAGTGTAAATATTACTGTAGATTCGGACGACTGAACGTTCTCTCTTGCAGATGTGGACACAACTGACCATTCAGCGTTATCCTCCATGCTGTCAAGTTTAATTCCATTATTCCATAGGGTTACCATCACATCTGCAACACTACTTGACCACACAACAAAAATTATGTTGCAGGATTGTTGGTCGTAAGGAAAATACGTAATGTCTATTGTACATTTTGATTCAAAAACCTCAAAAGGCATCCAGGTAACCTGTCCGTTGCTTTCTACTTTGGCTTTAATAAAACTGCTTCCAAGTTTCTCCAGTTTCGTAAAACCATTTTTTAATGTTATATCAGGCATCCATATATCTGTTTGTGGAACGTATAAATGGTATAATCCGCCAAAGTCTGCGCCAGTCCAATTCAGATATTCATCGGTCCATCCAATAATCAAGTATCCGGTTGTAATCAATCTTTGTTTAAGTTCGTCTACTTCGTCTATTCCAACAAGAAAAAAATCTAAATCCAAAACCATAGGCTGTAGCTGATTTCTATTTGGCCGTACTTGCTTTACATAATCATTTGTTGTAAATAATTGGGTGATTAAATGTTTAACATCATCACCACTCTGTCCTCCGATCTTTATAAACAGTGTAAGGAAAACTAAAATCCTCAAGCTAGACATGTCACCACTCAATATGTTAGATCCACTTTTCTAATCTCTCTTTATAGGTTTTTCTGCAATTGTCCTTAAATCTTATGAAGATAGTTGTAATTAAACACAGTTTTTTCTACCAATGGCGATGTCAATTTTCAGAAAAAAGTACGATTTTATAACATAAATTTACCATTCCCGTGTATTCATGTCAAAATAATTCTATGATTTTAAGTTCAGTTTATTTGTTTAGCTACCAATCACATCATTCACAATTACAAGAAATGTATATCTGATAAAGTTTAAAATCCTTTCTAGTGAGATTATACAGTTTGCATATAGAATCTTCTCCTCTAAAGGTTCGGTATGTAAACTTAACTTTGTTTATGTTAACAGCTCAACAATGATTATGCTATTGATTTGTCCGATGATTTGTATGAAAGGATGAGAATGTAAGAGATTAAAATTAATAGTTGTTCTTACAAACATCTTGGAATTCACATTTAATCTGGGAATCCCATTTACAAACCTTCATCATTTACGGAAGAGTAGATAATTATAAATATATTAGATAGTAAAACGTACGTTGAAAATATCCCTACTTTTTATTGGATCCTAGAACTTATAAAAAAAATACAATAAATTTGTAAATATCAGGTAAAATCACTGTAATTATATATGCATTTGAGAAAAGATTATCTTGATTTTCCGAATTCATATATTTATTTTCTTTTCATGAAGTATACATTGTTTTACAGCTCCACTGTGCATTAACTTAATATAAAAATTAGATGTAGTATGATTGCCAATGAGACAACTTATTGGTTTTCCCTTTATATTTCATGTAATTCGTTTGTTTGTTTTACCCTGTATGCTATTCGTCACTGATGTGTGTGTATTAAAATGTTTGTTGTCTAATTGCAGTGGACCAACCTAGATTTAACGGTCGATTCTTTTGTGTATTTAACAATAAAATATGTGAAAACTTCTTCTTATATGTATACATATGCGTGATTATAAACAAATAATATGCTTGATTATAAACAAATAAGTACAGATCTAATCAAGTTTTCATCCATGTTATTATGATATAAATAAGAAGATGTGGTATTAGTGCCAATGAGACAACTCTCCATCCGAATCACAATGTATAAAAGGTAAACAATTATAGGTCAAAGTACGGCCTTCAACACGGAGCTATGAACAGCTATGAACATGTATGACATCGTGAAAAATATCGGAGAAGAGAACGAACACATTCCGTGATAAAATTTCATTTGATAAAAACATATTTTATTGTCAAAAACATTGACAATAGGATCAGACAAAAGTTTTGCAACTTAGAACGTCTTCTCCATTACATACAAATAATAAATAACCGAACAAAATAAAATACATAATAATAACATCATAAACAATATTAATATGGAGACATGAAATGAACAAGAATTTAAACGACATGGCTCATCGATTTCTAAAAGTCGAGTTGACCGTAAATTTATTGATGATTGACCTAGTAGGCTGTTTTAATCTGGGAATAAATATTCACTCTAAAGGTAAGTTTTTATCTTAAAGCAATTAAATTAGATTGTTGTTGTCAACTGATATGATATTATATATAAAATCAAATGGATGATCCATGTCTTTGGAAAAATTTAACAATTTCCCTCGAAGTCAACAAAAAGTAATTACACTATAAATGTTTATATATTTAACCATAATATCTATACACTATGAAAAGCGATTGGTCTCTTTGATATATTTCTGCACTTTTGTGAAAATTAACGTGTTTATGTCCATATTAAACATATCATTACCGTACATTAAAGTTTCCAAATCAGTAGGTATATTTTCTTTTCTTAGACTCGTTGCACCAGAGTTATCGTTCTTACTGCGAACAATAACGTCTGGTAGCAATTGTTGAGATATATGTTATATTCATGAGCCTCGACTACGATCTGTAAAGTTTTTTCCTAATACGCGATTGGATGGCAATTACATGTTGAACAATAAACTCCTCCCTTACTTCAACAACAACAACATGGTCGAAGAGCACATGTATCGTGCTGTTTTATTTCAAAGACGAGAGTTTTATCTTTTATTTAGATGCATTTAGTAACTATTTTAAAAGGGAGATGGAAAAAAATATTTTCAATGAATGTGTAAAACTCCTTTTTTTTTTTTAGATATAAAAGAATCTTAAATAAGGATTTAAAAAGTATTTCTATATAAATCCTTGGTTAAAAAATAATATATTTTGTTTTTTGGTATAAAAAAAGCATTATAAATCTCGAAGCCATTCTCCACCTCATCAAAAGATGAATGGTCGAACAATTTACAGGGGCGGATCCAGCCATTTATAAAAAGGGGGGGGGGGGGTTCCTAACCCAGGATAAAGGGGGGGGGGGGGGTTCCAACTATATGTCCCCATTCAAATGCATTCATCGTCAAAACAAAAGGGGGGGTTCCAACCCCCGGACCCCCCCCCCCCCCCCCTGGATCCGCCACTGATTTATTTATAGCAAGTTTTACTATGATTTCAGCTTATTGACACCCCTCTCGGATTTTTTTTGTGGGAAAAAATGGGCTGATTTTACTCGGGAATCGCTGAAGCAGACTGCAGCGGGCCCCTCTTAGGCAGTCAGTGAAAATTTCTAGATACGCCATTGCCACTTCATGTAAAATTACGTACACGCTTTGTGTATTCTATAAATAAAATTGGGTTTTAGTGGGATGGGGTGGTACACGAGTCTTTTTTCAGGATCAATACAATAGCGAATATTGTATTTATCTTGATAACAACTGAACTGAGTGTTTTTACTTCCCCTTTTCTATTTTTCTTGTTTTCTAGTTTAGGAAAATTAATTTGTTGCTAGAAAAATGTTCAACCATTTTCAGGAGGTACAAGACCGCCGGGACTTCAGGTTAGAGAGGGCCAAGCAAAATAAACCGTTAAACGAGGAATTCCATGCCATACAAAAATTAATTAATTTATCAGAAGCGATAATAATTGACAACTATTGTGGGTTACCCTCAAAGTTTACAGAAATAATAGGAAGAAGAACAAATTTTGCGGAAATTCATAATATACCCTACCTGGAGCATCTGAGAAAGTGGACCGTGGAAGATTGCAAAGCAATTGGATGGTTAAGACGGTCCAATCGCTTTGGTATTTATTATCAGGAGGTCATCTTAGATGGAGCCAGAAGGATGCACAGAATTCGCATTTTTAATCTTGTGATAAAATTTGTAAAGACAAACAAACAAATATTTTATTCAGGACTTTCCTACGAACTTTTAAATTAATAAAGACAATACAAATAAAATATATTATAATAATCTATATCTGTATCCTTATTTTTAGGAAGAATCGATGATGAAGTGGTGGTGGTTCTCACTTGTTCTTTTTGGCTTAACCAGCCAATTCATTGTCAAGGAAAATGTCATGTTCCAGAAAATTAAAGAAATATCAACAACAAGGTCAAATTGGCTCATTTCTTTTGTCGTAGACTTGGATCCTTTTGAATTATTTCTAAATAAAATAGAACAAGACTTAAACAAGGCTTTTATCGCTACACAAAAGGTTCACACAATTTCTATGTTCTACACCCCAGAAAAAAAAACATATTTTGGCTACTATCTTGAGTCTACAAAGGGAGGTTGAAGGATTAAATCGGACTAAAGATTATTTACGATCACAATTTAATGATTACAAATCTTTATATTATGACGAGACGGCAAAATTTGGAACTAAACGCAGTTTATTTCCCATTATAGGCAAGGCATTAAGTTTTTTATTTGGTACTGTTTCAGACAGCGACCTGTCAAAAATTCGAAGAAATATCAAAACTTCAGCACAAAATCAAGATGCAATTCTCATATTGTTCAAGATGGGTTAACTATTTTAAACACCACACAAACACATGTATCTGAAAATAGACACAAGGTTAATGAGTTGATTGAAAGTGTTCAAGATCTTGGAAATAGACTTAAAACTTTTGCTACGGATTTAGAAAAACAAATTGAAGTTATGGGAAGTTATTTACAAGCTTATTTGCATATGGACATAATTATAGGTGAAATTAAAGACCTCATGAACATAGCAGGGGATTATTTAAACCATGGAAATATTACTTCCATGTTAGGACACATGTCACCTAGTCTTATCTCACCCGGTAATTTAAGAGTACTATTGACTGACATAAAACGACGACTACCGGTGACATTAAAAATACCCGGTGACGAAATTAAAGATATATGGAATTTTTATAAATTTTTGACCTGTAGTACAGTTTTGGACGAAAACAAAATAATCATTATCATTACGTTACCACTTCTAGATATAAGAGACACTTATGACATTTATAAGATTTATAACTTACCTGTTCCTACTACGATAACTGATAAAAAATCTGACTCGAGCAACATGGTTGCTCAGTATGAATTAGAAGCAGTAGTTATTGCTGCAAACTAGGAAAAAACTAAATATATACACCTTGTTAAATATTGTTCTTTCACACATTGGGTTACAAAAATAGTTCATTCATATTCTAGAAGACTGCAAGCTGTATGCCAAGCAGCTATATATATATATACAGTTTGGTCACTATTAGTATCAAACATATATTAAATGTTTTACATTTGATTTATTTATTTTGTTTCTTTCAAATTTCTAGATTTATATACTTTGAACGCTAAACCAAGGATCTGTATAGTTAATAATATATATGTTAATGTGAAAAATATGCATTTTCAAATGCAACTCACCTCCCCGGCCGGATTATTTTCACTTAATTATATACAAAAAAAGCATCTATGAGGTTTAACCAAGGATTTGTATATACAACAACCTCATAGATTTAATCATACCTTTTTTTAATTTTCAGTTTTGCTATTATCCTGACAGGGTAGAAATTGGACATAACTGCTCAAATTAAACATGTAGTTATTTAAAAAAAAAAATAGAGAAAAAGTCACTGAAATATGTCAATGATGACCACGAAGACGGAGTAGGGAATTCATAAACAAGACACATTTGGCTGTTTTCTGCTCTTTGGGCGGGTTGTTGTCGCTTTGACACATTCCCCATTTCCATTCTCAATTTTATCAAAATAAATCAGTATGACCGCTGTGGATAGTAAACTTGAAATTGATAGTAAATAGCAAATAAAAGTTATTTGTAGTCTATTTAAATTCATATGACACAGAAAAACGGGAAAATTTTGAAATTTTCAGGGAAAAATTTACGGGTATTGGAAAAAGGGCGAGGGCTAGAAAATTGTCTAAATTACCTATAAAATGACGTGGGTTAAAGCAATTGTAGTCCACCATACGGCCTTCACTGAACAATCGGAGCAAAACCATTTCCGTATAGTCATCTAAACCATGCCTGACATAACCAAATGTATAAAAATTCAAAAGGAAAGACCAACGGCATAATCAATGACAAACTAATAAACGAGAAAAAAATGACAGGCAGCAACCTTCTACAACTACTGAATTACATGTTCCTAGCTTTCATTAGCTAATGGCGTACAGAATCGTGCTGTGGATTGACATTTTTGCAAGACACACACATAAGAGCTTACCTTTAAGTGCCGAAGCATCACAAAGTTAGAATAAAATGTAGAAATCAGTTGGAAATTGCTGAACTCGTTAAGATCGACACGATACATAAAAATTCTGCAAGTCATATCATCATTGATAAGTCTTAAGATTAAATTAGTGAAAATTGTTACTGTAACAATTAAGAAAACCACACCAGTGTCATTTATCAGCAATTTTTATAGATTAAGATCAATGCATGGAAGTATGGGGCACTGAGACTGGTCAGAATGTTAATAAGTATATGGTGACACTCTTAACGCAGTTGCGGATCCAGGCCTCTTTTTTTGGACGATCAATGCATTTGAATGGGTACATATGGAACCCACATTAAAAATGGCTGGATCCGCCCCTTGTGTGTACCTATAGAATAAAGCAGTGCTTATATTCATTTGGCACGAACTTGTTATTATCCTATATGCAGATGGATGTAATATTTGGTGCTGCACAGCCATAAATTAGACTGTTAATGACGTCTTTACAGTTAATCCATTGGATGTTGGATGTGTGCTTTTTATACTCGAGTCTTAGATACAGATTTTTTTACAAGTTGTTATCGGCTTTGAACTAGCTGTCAGTAACTGCCAGTACTATTATATCTGTACTTAATTTTTTGGTTGTTTTTAGGGATGTATAAATACAATATGAGTTCAGCCCTAATCAACTGATTTTCATAGTGTGTTCATATATTGTACTGTTAAACCGCTGCCTCAGGTTAGAAGGAGGGTTGGGCGCTGGCCAACATGTTTAAGCCCGCCACATTCTGAATGTGCCTGTCCCAAGTCAAGAACCTGTAATTCAGTGGCTGTATATCATATTTGTATTTCGTTAATTGTTTGGTTTTTTTTACATAAACCAGGCTGTTAGTTTTCTCTCTGGAATTGTTTTACATTTCTCATTTTGTGGCCTTTAATAACTCACTATGCAATATGGGTTTTGCTCATTGTTAAAGGCCATATGGTCACATATAGTTGTTAACGTCCATGTCATTTGCTCTCTAGTGGAAAGTTGTCTCATTGGCAATTATAAGCACATCTTCTTATCTTAATATTAACTAAGTTATTATTGTCTAAAAAATGTAAGTCCAGACTGTATTGTATGTAGATGTTCACTGCAAAAACTGAAAAGACTGAACAATGAAAAGATATATTTGTAAAGTTTGCTTCAAACAATATGTTCCATACATCAATTTTAAGCAAATCTGCCAAAGCTTCATTTCATTCTAGGGCTGTTTGACTTGTTTTTTATGCATAAACCCAAGAATGTAATCTTTATCATGTTTATATAAAAATTGCAAAAAACTCAGTCCCTATCAGTAAAATAAAATATTTTGCACTGAATACTTTCTTTTGATCATAAAAAATTTCTGTTAAAGATTTGAAAAAAAAAATATAAAAAAATTTCACCAAGTTATTGATGTCTAAAACAAGCTGAAATGTGTTGCCTGCTTAAATGATTTACATTATTAGCCTTAAAGATAAAAGTTTATTACAAGTTAAAAATTATTAATGATCCATAACAATGAGGTCAAGGTCTGATAAACCAAGCCTGACAGACTTGTACACATTACAATCATACCATAATAGACATTTATAAACATTTTGTTTATATTATCTTAGAAGAGGATCCAACATTTGAAACATTACACTGACTTATGATCCATGAATATGAGTTCAAAGGGCAAATGAAACATGCCAGCCAGACATGTAAACTTTACAATCAATCCAAATAATAGCATCTTTGGTGTTCATTATATTTGATTAGGTAAATGTTGTCACTTTTTAAACAAATTGTAAACCCAACACAGTTTTAATCATTTTATAGTTCATAACTTTTTTGTTTTGCACCATTGAAAATATTTACAGCTTTTGCTTGTTCAATGAAATAACTGTCATCGCTATATGAATTTCATCAATGCATCCAAATTTGATTTAGTCATCATCCACAGCAAATTGCAAAGATCATTCATAGTGCTGAATCTCCTCTCTTCTCCTGCTGTTGATGGTAGAATTAAGCAAGCAATAGTAGTGTAATGTAATCTTGAGGGCTGGAGTTATAGCTCTGGAGAACATTGTAAATATCAGTATCATATATATACTTCATGAATGGTTCCCTGCATCTTATTTTCCTAAAAAGATATGACACAAGATCAAACAACTGCTTTATTAATTGGAGACACACACTACGTATTTAAAGAATTACTGCTTACTTTTACTCTTTTAATTGCTTGGAATTTGCCTATATGGAGCATTAGGTTTAGACTGTTAAAAATGTATGTTGATATGTTCCTTTGGTTATTTTTATAGTTAAGTTGCTGTTTCATGGGACCCCACATCACTTCATTCAGTGTTAGCTACATTTAATGATCTTCAAAAAGGTTTATATGAAAGCTAAAATCAAAAAGGTTATTATGTATAAATTAAGTGCTTTACTTCTTCGAATTAAAGAGAGATGTATCAAAATGCATTGAACATAGTTAAAACATTATATAAAATTACATAACATATGTCTAAATAAAAAAGTTAAGACTTAAATTATATTTAATGTTTTTATGGAAACTTAAGACAGGACCATATGTATATACATTATTTTTTTAAAGCCTTACAATTTCAGCTTTTAAAGTCTTAGGGCATGGAAAGTCTCCTGTCCTTTGACAAATGAAATTATTCTTTTTTAGTTGTCCTTTGACAAATGAAATTATTCTCCTTCAGTTGTTCTTTGACATATGAAATTATTCTCCTTTAGTTGTCCTTTGACAAATGAAACTATTCTCCTTTAGTTGTCCATCATGTCCATAGAACTGTGGTAACTTTTTGCAACTCCATCATGTTTAAAAGAAGTGCTAGAAAAATACAAGTAATGGAATAATCAATAGTTATTAAATGTAGAATTTTGAGCCACAATTTATCATTATAAATGGCTAGTTTTAATTAGTATACAATGAATAAGGTCTCTGTTCTAATTTGCATGGTTGCAAAATAATGAATAATAGCCCACAGCCATAATATTGATAGTAATTATAAATAAATGAAATTATATTCACTCATTGTCAAACATGGTTGTGGTTGGAACAAAAATAATAAAAGTTGCATAAAAATCTTCGAGAGAAGCTCTACTGTGATAGTCGAGTTTGGCATATTTATACACCTTTATTGCTAGAATTTCAAACTCCTGTTATGTTGCTTCCAACCGGCACCAGGCATGATGATTGCTACTTCCTCCGTTTGTTTTTGTCTAGTGTTACCGCAAGGGAACGTTAAAGCTAGAAACTTTCCGAAAAAACCCCGCTCGCGTGTTTGCATATTTGGACACGCCTTCGCATCACAATCATTCGAACCGATTGGATCCAGACTCTACATATGCGTATGGAGCGTCTGGATAATCGAGACTATTCTTTTCTAATTTACTATTTTTCTAGTTAAAAAAATAAGGTTTTCCTTTGAGCTGTATAATTTTTACACGAGAGGAAATAATGTTGATTATTTTCATATAAATAACCGCATTGACACATTGCGTTGGGTTTGATATTTGCGTGATACAGATCCATGTTAAGGGCACTGCATTTATTTCTTAATCTTGCGTGCAAAACATTTAAATATCTATCGCCAATAGTGAAATATGTAGGCGGTGTTTTGTTTTTATAATATTTCTGTTTAATTTCTAATTTAAACATAATTAAAGAGAGTTCATTTCTTATACTAAAAACGAGCGAATTCCTCAGTTTGATACTAGATGGAATAAATGATTCTTGATAAAGGGACAGTCTGCTGGGGGTTTGGTATATATTTTAACTACTTCGTAGATTGTAATTGTTTGTTTCTGCAACGGTAGGAGGTGTTAAATCTAATAAGTATTCCTGAGCGTCCTCTTTCATAATTTTGTAAAATAGAGTAATTTTTTTAACTTCCCGTCTAATCTTTAACTTTTCCCATCCCGTCTCTAAATAAAGTGATTGAGTGCTAGCATAGCTTGTTAGACCAGTGATAATACGTGCTGCTTCCAGTTGTAATTTTTCTAATCTTTCAGAATTCAACTGTCCGCAATTATCCCAAACTTCAAAAGAATATTCTAGAAGGGCCTAATAAAAGTTAAATACATTTTTTCTAAATATTCCCTTTTTAGTCGGAATTTCAAACGTCTAAGAACATTTAATTGTTTTGATACCTTTTCTATTAAATAATCAATACGCTTGGTCTTCTTACAGTCACTGCTGAAAAATAAACCTAAATGTGTGTGACTAGTAACTGTATCTACGTAAACTCCGCCAAAATCAAAAATCAAGTTATTTTTTGAATTTTTGATACTAAACAACATGATATTAGTTTTATTTGGATTGAATTTAACTAGCCAATCATTTGCCCAGGAATTATTATTTTGTAAATCGATGTTTATCATAGTTTGAAGAGTTATTTCATCTGGAGCAGTATGTCCAATAGATGTATCGTCTGCAAACATTCTACTTAATCCAATCATATCATCTGCATCGTCATTAATGAATATTAGAAATAAAAGGGGACCCAGTACCGAACCCTGTGGGACACCAGCTTTAAGATTAACTAATTTAGAAGTCGCCTCTTTTAATACTACCCTCAGAGTTCTGTTAAGTAACTTTCAAGCCATAATAACAGCTTGCCTTTTATACCATATCTTTTTAACTTAAGAAGTAGGCCCCTTACCCAGACTCGATCGAATGCCTTGCTTACATCAGCAAAAGTTAAACTTGTATAAAATTTATTGTCTGAAGCATACAAGATAGAATGGTACATCTCAATTAGTTGATGAAAAGTAGAGCAGCCGCGTATGAAACCAGACTGAAATTTATACAAAAGTTTATTAGAAACTAAATAATTGAACATAAGTTTATATATTATTTTTTCCAGTACCTTGCTCACGCAAGAAAGAAGTGAAACTGGTCTATAATTAGCCGGCATTGATTTATCTCTATTTTTAAATAAAGGAATAACGTATGCCAACATATTTCCAACCTTTAGGAAATGTCTTTTGAGAGAGCGATTTGTTAAACCGAATACATAAGGGAAGTGCATTTCATTTTTCACTGTTATCAGCATTATATTACTGATTTTGTCTGGTCCAACATCTTTATTTGGATCTAAAGTAGAAATAATATCTTTAACTTCTTCTATAGTTACAGTAATTTCTGACAAAACGTTAATACCTTAATTCATTTGATATTTGATGACTGTAGTAATGATTTGTTAAAGAAATACTGAATTCAATTGTCTGTAAAACATACAGCCAAAAAGTTGATGTAATATCTATACTTTAATTAAAAATATAATATGATCGACAAAATTAAAATTAAAGTCACTCATGATACGAATTTGTTTCAAGTCTGATCATTACCATTGGGGGGTCTCAATATACAAGTTGTGTGCAAACGTCCGTCTAAGGTTTAAAAACCACACCCCATTTATATATTGATTTTTGTGAAAATACCTACCTAAAAAATATATTACATACTACTACTACCACCACTACCACCACCACCACCACCCACCACCACCACCACCAAACACCACCACCACCACCGCCACCACCCACCACCACCACCACCACCACCACTACTACTACCACCACCACCACCACCACCCACCACCACCATCACTACCACCACCACCACCACTACTACCACCACCACCACCAACACCACCACCCACCACCACCACCACTACCACCACCACCACAAGCACCACCACCCATCACCACCACCACCCTCTACCACCACCACCACCACCACTACAACCACCACCACCACCGCCACCACCACCACTTCTACCACCACCACCACCACCCACTACCACCACCACCACCACCACCACCACTACTACCACCACCACCCTCTACGACTACCACCACCACCACTACCACCACTTCCACCAACCACCACCACCGCTACCACTACAACCACCACCACCACCACTACCACCAATACCACCACCACTACTACCAATAACCGCTGGTGTCAAAGAGAGGCGAATGATACCAAAGGTATGATATTCAAAACTCATAATAAAAAAATAAGAAGATGTGGTATGATTGCCAATGAGACAACTCTCCACAAGAGACAAAATGACACAGAAATTAACAATTAAAGATCACCGTATGACCCTCAACAGACCTTTCATAAGTCGAAAATAAACTAATTGCTTACATCCACTTTATTTGAACTTTGGTGGATAGTTGTCTCATTGACAATAATACCTCATCTCCTTATTTTTATATTGACAACGCCATAGCTAAAAAGAAAAAGACCAACAGACAAACAGACAAACAACAGTACACAAAACACAACATAGAAAACTAAACACTGAGAAACACGAACCCCACCAAAAACTGGGGGTGATCTGAAGTGGTCCGGAACGGTAAGCAGATCCTAGTGATTCTAGTTTAAAAGAGAGGAGGAAAATACCAAAGGGATATTCAAACTGATAAGTTGTTGACAAACTGAGGAGGGCAACACAGAATACGGAAAACGATTAGAACAGCAGTCTACAAAGCACACTATACTGAGGAGGGCAACATAAAATACCAAAAACGATTAAAACAGCAGTTTACAAAGCACACTATACTGAGGAGGGCAACACAAAATACGGAAAACGATTAGAACAGCAGTCTACAAAGCACACTATACTGAGGAGGGCAACATAAAATACCAAATACGATTAAAACAGCAGTCTACAAAGCACACTATACTGAGGAGGGCAACACAAAATACGGAAAACGATTAGAACAGCAGTCTACAAAGCACACTATACTGAGAAGGGCAACACAAAATACGGAAAACGATTAAAACAGCAGTCTACAAAGCACACTTTACTGAGGAGGGCAACACAAAATACGGAAAACGATTAGAACAGCAGTCTACAAAGCACACTATACTGAGGAGGGCAACACAAAATACGGAAAACGATTAAAACAGCAGTCTACAAAGCACACTATACTGAGAAGGGCAACACAAAATACGGAAAACGATTAAAACAGCAGTCTACAAAGCACACTATACTGAGAAGGGCAACACAAAATACGGAAAACGATTAGAACAGCAGTCTACAAAGTACACTATACTGAGAAGGGCAACATAAAATACGGAAAACGATTAAAACAGCAGTTTACAAAGCATACTATACTGAGGAGGGCAACACAAAATACGGACAACGATTAAAAGGCGAACAGCAGTCTACAAAGCACACTATACTGAGGAGGGCAACACAAAATACGAAAAACGATTAAAAGGCGAACAGCAGTCTACAAAGCACACTATAGAAGACTAAAATCTGAGCAACAAGACTCCCACCAAAAACCTAGGGTGATCTCATGTGTTCTGGAAGTGTAACAAAAATACTGTTCCACATGTGGCACCCGTCGTGTTGCTCATGTACTTATAATGTTTAAAGTCTAATCCCTAATCCGTGATGTCACATTCGAGGAAAAAGGACTGGATTATGTACATTGTACATGTGATCACATGTAAATCACCAAAACAAACTGTACTCTGTTTATGAAAAAAACATGTATTACTGGATGAATTTATAAAAATTAAAAATTTACTTTTATAAAACATCAACTTTGCATTAAGACCTGTTTTGTCTTCAAAGTTGTCTTGAGCAATCATTATTAAATCTTTTTTTAAGGTATCTTGTGTTAGTCAGTACCTGTCATATGTAAACAAAATATTTTATTAAAATATTCCATCAAAACTAACATGCATGAAGATAATTGTTAACAAATTGAATAGGAAGTTTATATAGTATCTATTTTGAAGTTTGTTAATACACATTATTAAAAAAAAAAAAAGTCATAAAAAATATAGCGTGTCTAATGATATTTCATATTGATGGATTTGTCATGCAATCGCTTCATAGATGTGAAATATAAAAGTTGCTAACTTTTTAGAAAGTAGGGTCAAGCGTATATCACTGACTTTAGAAATTAGGGTTAAGCGTATATATCACTGACTCGGATATTAATTTCCTTCAACGAGAGTGGCATGAATTATTGATAACAATAATTATTCCTGTACGCAGCAAAATCTCATTTTCAAAAATATAAAAATACTTACATAAAGTCAGCAAATGTGGGAGTAATCAAACAAATACGTTATGTAGGAAAATCCAAATAAGCGCGTAGCATAAAAACCGTATGTTTTTAAAGCCGAATATCCGTTGGGACTATATTCTTTTTAGCACTGAGCAAAATCTAAATTATATACTTTTCCTACAATTATATAATTATGTATTAGGAAAACTGTCAGATTACCTATGATTATTGATTTTATAAATTCTATCTTGCTTCGGAAAAAACGTATTGTACCGCAGTTAAAAAAACTATCATAATGGTCCTATATAATTTCTTTTGTTCTTGTTGCCGTTTTTATGTATGTTCGTGCATAGCAAACTTCCAAATCTATATGGAAACCTTCTTTCGTTGTATTCCAAAATATAAAACAACTAATTTGTAAACATTTTCGATGAATTTACATAGAGAACAAACATCACCGATAATATTGTTTACCAGTAAGTAGACAATTCCAAAATACACTTTCTATATTAATGGAACAGTCAAAAAGAGTTAAAGTAAAACAATATTTGCATTTAAACTGTTTCTAATATAAGTAGCTGATGTGAGTTTTCAGCTTTGGATCACTTTATTTGGTACAGCGTTAATCCAAAGTTTCTTTTAGATTAAAGCCAGACGAAGCAAGTTATCAGATTGAATTGAAACAGAATAAACCGCAGACTACCAATACAATGTATGTCGAGCAAACAAATATTAATATGCAAAGGGCTTTATTCTTTCAACTTTTTACATATTGTATTTTTCGAAACGAATTTCTTGTTTAATAATTATATATAAAATATTTAAAACTTTAATTGCCTTCAGGCATGAAATTGAAACGCCTAGTAGCTGTTTTTATATATGAAACGCCCAGACAAAGTTAATTTCAAGACATAACTTTATTATTTTATAACTGTTTCTGAAACATATAAAATGTTTCAAACGAATTGGCTTATAGATAAACCATCTACTAAAAACAGAAGAAAGCATACCTTGATTGTTTTAATCGATGTTGATAATTGATCACACTTTCCGCATGATTATTATTTTGAAGCAATCCGAAAAATATAAATAAAAAAACCCTGATATGATAGAACCATTATTTAATTATTAAAAGACTCAATTTTATACCTCATTTCTTAATTTTCTAAAACCTTATTGTTAGACGACTTGTACTGAAATGGAAACACACGTTTCTTCAGCGAACACCAACTTAATTAATAAATAGCTTGAAACCTATGTTGGATACTTTGAAAATGAATATAACACTCCGATAGGAATTTTCTAGATTAACCTTTTCCAGGAACTCTACAAAAATGAAAGTCAAGTATGTATAAATACACACCAAGGGTGACTGGGGAATATAAATATGGTCACACTTGGTCTTCCTCCGACCGGCAGTAAAACCCTTGCAAAAGGGGCGCGTCCGTTTGGTTGTGCGGGATGTACAAGTTTGCAGTCACATCCGGTCACTATTATTTCAAAGTAAAGGATCCACTACATCGAAGACACCTCAAAGAGTACAAAATGCAACTTACCATATAAAATATTCCAGAATGAATTCCATCACTATACTAATCCATAGAACTTATGGAACTACCTAGCAAACACATTATAAAGTCTATGAGCACAAAGTGCAATTAAACATACAAATATATCAAGATCACAACACAGACATCAAGCCTCCATTACTGTTTTCAAAACTACCACCAAACTGTAAGAACCACAAGAATACCTATACACTCTAGCAAACAGTGAATATATAAAACAAAATTCTATCTGGATGAAATATCATCCGGCGGAAAAAATATTACAGATTAAATTGTAATATATTTTCCGGAGTAAATTATTTCACTTTGAAATATTTTCCATTGCATTGAATTTTTTTCCGGAAAGATTTACAGATAGTAGAAAGTGTGAAATTGTTGTTTTCAGCCAAATACATTTTTAAGAGTTGTCTCTTATACCCCAGGTCTACCTACTCCCTTAAAAAAGCCCGCAGTGTTTACTCGTGTCTTTGTGCCGTCCGTATTAAGACTTAATATTAAATTTAAAATGATTTGAAATCGAACTGTACGGTAGTGTTAAATTCAAACAAATGTGATATTAGACTAAATGAGTTAAATTAAATCCTGTTCAGACCACAGTTTCCTCAAATACAATTCGCAGAAAACCCTATAAAAAGTGGGATGATCTCATGGGCTCTGGGAGGGCAAAAAAATCCTTTTCCACTATAGGTGATTTCGCATAATCGAAGAAAGAAGACGAGATTGTGATTACATTTATTGTGGTAACATTCAATAACGGACAACCAAATCATGACAGCGCACGTAAACTTTTCGAAAGGACTTGATCTTTGTTCAATATCTTTCGAAACACAAGAACTGGAGTATAATAGCAGCTGGATATTTTATATTCCATATTCAGGAGCTTGTGCTACATAGAAATGGAAAGTTTAAAATTTGAAAAGTGAATTCCTTCTTTTTAACATACATTGTTAATATATATGTATATATATATATATATATATATAGGTCAATATATGAAGCGGATCAAACTGTATCAGTCTTATCAATGATTTCATGTTCGATTGGATAATTATAAGTGGTCACCAAAGTGACCAAACTCCTTATTATTAAGTATGAAACAGTATCCCTTTAAGGAAAATTTGATGCGGTCAAGTAGTATTCAATTATGTTCGTTTCAGTAAGAACGTAAAGGCACATAACGAAACAATATTTTTGCTATTTGAAATTATATGAATATTTATATGTGTCAACTATACAAATAAAAACTAGTCAATTAACTATGGATTGTTGTGTGGCAAATGTTATAAAACGATATCCATGCATTTCGTAAAACCTTTTTGACCACGTACACAAATTTGTCCCGCGTAAACAAATTCAGTTTATTGTCGAAGTCATAAACTTGAGAATAGTTTTGCAATACCGAAGACACTCTCATTTTCAATGTCTAACACTATTTCACTATTCGCTATTTTTTATAGTTTGTCATTTACTTTATGAATGTTACCTAACCTAACATCGAAACGAGGAAATAAACCAGAGATGACAACATTTTTCGATATGGATCTAGCTTTCAAAACTTGTCTTATATATTCTTTATTACACTATTCTATTTGAAAGTCTTTGCCAAAATCAATTATTACTTCCTACTTGCAAAATAATGTTTTTGAGATAGAAGTCACTTGGCAAATTAAGTAGTTTTGCCGTCAAATCACAGATCTTTCCTCCTCTGACACAAATCGGCGTGGGTTTCCAACTTGAATCTAGTCTGGTTGAAGTATCGGATGATTGCACTGTCTATTTTAAATGTTTCTTTTGGCTTGTGACTTTGTGTATTTTGTTCGACTGTCTAGTCATTATGATTTATGTATTCTGTAGTGTTTCTACCTGTATCATCACCACAATAGTCAGTACTACTGTCACCATTCTCGTCACTATCGTCACAAGAACCACATTTACTTCTATCACTGCCAACCTTTACACCACCGTCACTGCCAACATTTGCACCACCGTCACTGCCAACATTTACACCACCGTCACTGCCAACATTTAAACCACCTCCACCGCTATATGCACCACCATTATAACTGTCACTACTAAACTGTCAATCATCGTTTACATCAGCCAAAACGATCATCATTACCAAGATCACTTCAACTAACGCCATCATAGTCAATACCAACATCGTCAATTTATTCGACACCTCCATTGTTACAATAAACATCACCTTCACTTTACGACCACCATCGTCACTACTCACACTGTAAATAAAAGTGTTAAGAATAAGAACACTTTTTGAACGCCCTTTTGTAACACTTCTGGAACGCGTAACAGTGTTTTAAATATCAACATTGGTGTTCCAATTTTTAACATCATGTGTGCATTTTTCGAACACTATGTGTGTAATTCTTGATCGGATAGTGTGTACTCCTTGAACGTCTAGTGTTTGATTCTGGAACATGTCCTTGTGAGCAAAATTGTACGCCGTTACGCGTTCCAAGCCTTGTAACACTTCTGGAACGCTCGGACTGTATTCCAGAAATATGTGTTAATATCCAGAACACATAGTGTATACTACTGGAACATATTTTTACATGTTCCAGAAAAAGTGTGCCGTTCTCTGTAACATTCTTGTGGTCTTGTAAAAATAATAATTTAATTGATTGAAAAACATCTTTAATTGATTAAAAGAGGCAAAATTTAAAAAAAAGTACAATACAATGTGGAACTTTGAAATTACTAGTTAGACAAATATAACATTTGACAAAGAATTTCGAAATTACACTATAATTTAATTGGCAAAATGTGTCAGAATATTTAATCATGCAAAAGTTTCGTCACATTAAAAATTATTATATTACAAGAAAGTCTACTGGCTTATGAACACAGTTTAACTCATCGTTTGCAAATTCTTAAGTCAAGCACTGAATTTCTTTACAAAAAACTGATGTCAATGGCTCGTTAATCGCCAATATTTTCCATAATCCACAGCCTGCATAGCACTTCAGATAGTCAACATCAAACATAAAATACCCTATATATGTATGCTGCTAGTAGTCGGAGTCAGTGCTCATGTAACACTGCTACCTTGGGTATTTTAAAACATGATTTAAGTCGTCTACAATTGTTTTTGAGCTCCATTTTAAGATGATTCGTCTCCTTGGGTTATACCTACTCCTAAACCTTGTTATCCATCAACCGTAAGTTCTGAAATGTGAAATATAAAGTGTATGAGTAAACAAATTATTGATCATGTCGATATTGCTTAAGAATTAGAAATTCTTATTTTCGTTTTTGCAATTCCATTATATTTGTCAGCATTATTAGAGTTTTTTTTAATCAGTGCTATATTTAATAAGATGAATTTTTACTATTTGATTTGTTAAAGAGTGGTATACATGTACTTTCTAGTATAGTGGCTCTCGTGTTCTATAGCTTTTTGAAAAAAGATAATAGGAAGTGTACAGCAAATGGTCATAGGTGTTTTAGGCAAAATTTTGTCGTAAGACTTGTCACTAAATTGACTGCTAACATTTCAAGAAACTAATGAACATTTGCTTGTTTTTAAAAAAAAAAGTAGGAATTTCACCATTGATCTGGATACGGGTATTTTCACTATTTGGTTATCAAATACTTCCCTGGATTCAAAGTGAAGTAAATATATAGATTCTGCTTAAATAGTTTTCTGATTCATGTACACAAGTGTTTGTGATGGTGCACATTTTATTGATAAATCAGCATTAACAAAACTTAAAAAAATTGTAAGAAGTTGATGGGCACTCCTAAAATTCTCAAACTTACATAAAGTACTTTTATGGTGTTGGACAAGTAGCCATCTCTAAGGTTACTGGAACTGCGAAATTTTCTTTGTATTTTCGAGGTATGCGCGTACAATTACCCCTATGTACATAAAAAAAAAAATGTAGTTGTGTTTGTATCCTATAAAAGTAACAAAGGAATACATTACAATACATGTATGAAGTGCACAATGGTGGACATTTGCTGAAATGAATTACTAAGAATTAGGTATTTTTAAGCATGAGAAAGCTATTAATACCATATACATTATAAAATTAAAATTAGTGTGTTGCAGTATGCCTTTTTACAAATCTCTGTCTTGACATTGACAGTACTTGTATATGTGAACAAACCCTTATGCATTGTTTTTATGTTAACATATGTTCATCCTCAAAAGTATGGATAATCGCGTAATCTACTTGTTGCTTTCTATACACAATGTTTGAAACACATGGCGTTCAGGGAAAACGATAATTTGGAACGCATCATGTTCGAGACAAGAACACTTTTACAATAGCAACGATATCATTATCATTTACATATACATTTACATTGGTTAAAAATAAGAAAATATGATCATTTTCATGTATTCTCACAAAGAACCTCCTACTTTTTGAATCGAATTATGGCATAACAGCACAGTTATGTGTTCAAACAAAATGTTTTACTACCATTTATACTTCGGTGTGTCCTGTTAAAGTAGGAATTTGTTGATTAAATACAAAAAAATATAATTTTAAGTTCGTAATGTGTTATAAATATAGATAAACATACCTATTAAATCAAGTTTTGTTGTTAATTTTCTTCAGTGAAGCTTCAATGTATCAAGCGCGCTCAAATAACAAACTTCCGGTACATTAATACGTCACGCGCTATTATTTACGCGGACATGTTTTGAACACATGGCGTTCAAGAAAAATGATAAGTTGGAACGCATCATGTTCGACACCAGAACGCTTTTACAATAGCAACGCTTTCATTAGCATTTACGTATTTGCATTGGTTAAAAAATATTCCCAAAGAACTTTTAAAAGTCGTTTAGAAAAAAGATATATATTAAAAATCGATCATTTCCACGCTTATGAATACGCTCCTGTAACTTGTATCAAAGTTCATTTTACCCAACTATAATTTGCTTATGTGGATACAGCTAAAATACATTTATCGTCAAAGTAGAATACGAATCACCCTTTTTCATCGTCTGTTTGACTCTGAAGCTATGAAATATTTTTTCACTACCCATTACAGTATGAGAACACTAAAGTGTTCAATTGAGAACACTGTTCTTGAACATGTGCGTTAAAAGACTGAACACAATGTGTTATATTCTTTAACTCTGGCGTTCAATGTGGAACACTTATGTTTATAACCGAACATATATTTTGTTTAGAATTGGAACGCGTCCGGACGCGTCAGGCATCCGCAATATTTACAGTGTGGTCACATTCGTCTTGCAGTTCATTAGATTTCTTCAGTTTTTGTTTGTTACCTTGCTTTATATGAAACTTCTATTGCTTTAATTTATGCCATTTGATTTCGGGCTAGTTTGAAATGGGATTTTTAATGAAAATTTCTTATTAAATAGAAAATAAAAAAAATCCTTCATTCAAGACAAGTATAAAACACAAAAAAAAAAAAAAACAGCTGCGCCATGTGCGCATGATACGCCCGTCGCGACATGCGAAAACCCTCCTTTTTTTTTTTACAAAAACCTCAATATCTCTAAAATAAAATTTTGAATCAAAACCAAAAAGTATATAGATCTTTAGATTAATATAACTAAGAAGTGTGTAAAATTTTAAGCAAAATTCATAAATCGTTTTTGAGATACGGCGCGACATGTGAAAACCCCCTTTTAAAAAAAAAAAAATATCTCTAAAATAAAATTTTGAATCAAAACCAAAAAGTTTACAGATCTTTAGATTAATATAACTAAGAAGTGTGTAAGATTTTAAGCAATAATCATAAATCGTTTTTGAGATACGGCGCGACATGTGAAAAACCCCTTCCCCTTTTTTTTTTACAAAATACTCAATAACTCAAAAATAAAATTTTGAATCATCACCAAAAAGTATACAGATCTTAACATTAATATAACCAAGAAGTGTGTAAAGTTTTAAGCAATCATCATAAATTGTTTTTGAGATACGGCGCGACATGTGAAAAAAACACCATACCCAACTATATCAGTCCTAGTCAGGACCGATAACTCTGTCGATAAATATTGTCGGGTATACAATGTTGTTGAAATCAGAGCAATTGTATTATATGTCTCTGTTGAAATGTATACAATAACAATTTTTTTTACACAAGTTTAACTTTATATCGATTTATTGAATGCCTGGATTTTGCTTAAAATATTGAATTAAAAAAATAAATAATAAAATCATATTCAATGAAATCTCGTTTAATTTTTTACGAAATAATACAAAATCCATTTAAATTAGAATTTGAATCGAAATATTTCTTTAAAAATAATTATAGAAACATAAATATTAGTTTGATTATCTTTTAAAGCAAAAATTATTTTTTTAAAGATTTTTTTTTATAATATTCATATTTTCTTAAAGTTTATTATGATACATACTTCTTCTGGTTTGACACGGGGAAGAGAAGATATTTATTTGTACAGTTATGAAAACTTTTGTATATCACAAAATTTAAACTCTGGTAATACATGTATACACAGGATGTTTAATGTCACCTGGTTGCTTTTGGTTTGCACGTCTACCTGACAATATATTGTTATGTAACATTACATCCAAAGTCAGAGTTCACCTGTTCGTCAAGTGATGGGATTTTGAAGGTATGGAATATTTATCTATAATAATTGGTGGGATTTTTTCTCTCTTGGGACGTAAATATTTTTTTGTTCTAAAAGGAATGTATAAGTATATTTTAAAGAAAGATAAATTATACAGGAAACAGGAAAAAAACCTTTTAAAAAAAGAAGAGAAAAAATTTTATTATAAATTTTATTGTTAACTATTTTCTGGTAACAGTATATCCTGGATATCTGTCAAAATAAAATGTTCCCGTGTCACACTTAAAATAATATTTTTTTTATCAAGAAATTTTGAAATCAATCATATCGAAATATCACCAAAGAAAATAACAGAAACATCAGAGATTCTACATGAAAAATTAAATTTAATCAAGGAAAGTCTTATTATACAAATCCTCGATTTGATGCAACATTTCCATATACATCATCCGCCATTTTGAAAAATCCTGAAATATTCAATTTTTTAAATCGATTTTTGACAGAAATTGCCCAGAAATTAAACTGTTTTAAATTGTATTTTTCGCCAGATATATGTTTGAATATACTTAATCGATTTGCAAAGTTTTATTTTTATTAACGGAATTTTTTTTATTTGTTATACAAGTAGACATGGGTATCGATACATTTAGCATTGAGTCAACGGAGAAATAACGAGAAAAAGTACATGTTTTTACGATTCTCCAGTGACAGAATTTAATCAAAAACTAAACTGTTAGGACCAACATTGTTTGATAGAAATATGTTTGAATATCAAGGATTGATTTGCAAAAGTTAGAATACGGGTCAGGTTAATGAGAAAACTAAACTTTATTGAAGCACCTATGCATTTTATATGGGGAAATATAATACAAAATGGCGGTTAGTATACGTCACAAAAGTCACGTGATGTCTGATTTAGTTGGATATGCACACCTGTTTTAGTTACTAAGTCCCGTAACTATAAAAGCTTTAATCTTATTTTCACCAAAAAGTATACAGATCGTTACTATCATAAGAAACAACTATGTTAGGTTTCATGAAATTTGGATAAGTCGTTCTCAAGTTACGGTGCGACATTTTTACGCCGGACAGACAGACGGACAGACGACATTTGTATACCATAATACGTCCCGTCAAAATTTTTACGGGCGTATAAAAACCCAGGTATATTTCTAAAAACAATAACCCCTTTCAACACCTTTGTATCTTTCTGTAAAGTGACAGAATCGCCCGAGGTTTACGTACAAGTTATATTATATGGATGAACTTAAGTTTTAAACACGAATCACAGGTTTGTTTTTTTCTAAAAAATAGTAATTACGATGCGAAATATGTTCTAGTTACCCCCTTTGGCCGATCGTTTGATTTTCTCGCTTAACTGATTTTGATTTGTGTTCACTCCACCTTTGAGTTTTAAAGTGAATTGTTTTGCCTAGTCATTACGTTAGAATTCTTTAGAGTAATAAGTAATGTTTGACGATGGTCGATAGACCTCGCCGATACGTCCACGTGTTGAATTATAAGCCACTTGCAGAGTACGGGATCCCAGACGCGGGGGAAACCAAAGAGGAGAAGAAACTGGAAAAAGATCCAAATAGTGTAAAAAGGAAGTTGGACGTGAGGGATGAGAAAAAAGCACAAAGCAGTGCGAAGAAGAAGTTGGAGGCAGCCATCAATCTTGATAGATCTTTCAATGAAGATGACGTTGAAGACGAGAAGTTGAGATGTTTCAGGGCGGAGTTAAAAAACACAGAAGAAGATTTAAAATCACACAGATTACAAAATGAAAAGATGAAGTTGAAGGAAGAGTTAAAGAGAAAACAGTTTGAGTTAGAAAAGGAGAAAGGTGAGAGTAAAAGTACATTACATAAGAAAGTGGCTACGACAGCTAGTTACAAAAATAAAGGGAAAGCTTTGAAGGAAAAATCAATAAAAGACCCTTCACTAAATGAACTTAGGCAATTCGAGAAATTAAATGAAATAGTAGACAAAAAGTTATCAAAATTAGGACTTCTTGAGCAATCAATTGATTCTGATTCGTCTTCTAGTACTTCATCTGAAAAATCTCGCTCTGTTACTGTTAGGAAGGGAAAGAAGAGAGTTGCATGTATCAAGATTTCGGATAGTTCCGAGTCAGAGTCGGATAGTGACGAAAAGAAAAACAAGAAAACAAAGTCCGGATTTAAAGCAAAGGCTTCCGACAAAGTCAAGACTCAATTGCTCTGGCCTCAATCCGCCCTTCAATATGAATTTGTTAACGAGTCGGTGTCCTTTAACGATTTAGATCCTAAACCTTTTACTGCAGGTGAGCTTGAGATAATTACAAGTAAAAACATTTCAGAAAAAGAAAGATCAGGTCGGTTAAATCTGCTTAAGAAGATAACGTATTATAGTAATATTTATTCTTGGAAAGGTCTGCTATCTTTTTATGCTGCGTGGTTACGCAAAATTGAGTTAGGTCAGAAGTCCTGGGATGATGACCTATCGTCTATCGAAGTTCCCATTCTTACTCAGTACGTTCAGCCTAAAGCAAAAACATCGAGTTTTTCCGCTAAGTCGTCGGAAAATAAGGATGATCAGGTATGGTTTTGTACTCTATTTAATAGAAACCGTTGTACGCACAAAGGATCACATACAACTTTCATTAAATTTCAGCAAAGAGTAGTTCAACACGTTTGTGCAGTATGCTGGAAAAAAGATAAAAGCATACTAAGTCATCCAAAATGTGCTAACTCTTGTCCTAATTTTCCAAAGTCCGAATGACTAGATATATTTTTTTCTCCGATGAATCCTGATGCCGAAATTTTCTATCCGGAATATTTGAAACAAGATCTCGCACGTACAAAATTTTCAAGTTCACCTACGGTATTATATGAAAGTAATGGGGAGTTCCCAAACTGTTTAGTTTGTAAAGAAGTTCACAATCTCGATAAAAATTGGTTTGAGTATTTAGAGAGATCTGTAGCAGATCACGAAGTCATTATGAGCTCGAATAAGTACAATTTTGAGGAGAGTTTTATAAATAGACCATAAACCAAATATTCATGGTATGGTATCAATATTTCTGACCTGACACTACGTACTTTTTATTGCTTAATTCTTTAGAATTAAATATGCAATGTTTCGGGTTCTTTCGGGAGTATTCCCAGGTAAACCCTCATCAGAGGCCGACCTTTATGTATTTATTTCATATCTAGTATCATAGATAGATGTGTGTCTGTTTCATAACAGTTTTTTAAATTTATTAACTACACGTGCATATAGGTCTACGTTGTAGCTAGTCTTTTTACAGACTGAAGAAACTGACCAAGTTGATCAGCACTTTTGTTTAATTAATGAAGAGACTTATTGTCTTTATTTTTATCACTAATTACTTCAACATAAGTCTACACGGGATATAGTAGAGATAGTATTTATCAATGTCATATTGTTGAATTCAGAGTATACTGGCGTGTTTGAGAAGGTCGTTCAAAATCACAAGGGAGCTGGTAAGTTTCCGGATGATTTAGATAAATATTTGAAAAAAGAAATCGAAAAGAAAGCAGTATAAGACCGTTTCACGTAAATCCGTTTTCTCATGATATTGTTATTTCGCCGCTGAATAGTGTTCCCAAAAAAGGTTCTCAGGAACGGAGGATCATCTTAGATTTAAGTGTAAGGGGAGGAGGTGCTATCAACGGTTTTATCGACAAAGACAGCTATTTAGGGAATGAGGTTCATTTAAAATACCCAAATGTTGATGCATTTGTAGAGCTTATTAAAAAGCATGGTCGGAACTGTTTTATTTTCAAACGGGACTTGAGTGGGGCTTACAGACAAATTTTCATTGACTTACATGATGTTCACTTAGTTGGATACAAATGGAATGATCAATTATATTTCGATAGAGTTCTCAGCATGGGTTTGCGATCAGCAGCTCATATATGCCAGCGGGTTACAAATGCAGTTGCTTTCATGTTTCGACACATGGGATTTGATATATTTAACTATTTAGATGATTTTGCGGGGGTGAAATCAGTTGGCAGAGCTGATAAGGCATATATTGAGATAAAGCGTTTACTTGATTCTTGTGGTTTAGAAGAATCATCTCATAAGGCAGTGTACTAGGATGGAGTTTCTGGGAATAATATGAGATACCAGTAAACTTTTGTTACAAATTCCTGACGATAAGTTAAAAGATATTCAGGAAATTTTACATTTTTGGACAAACAAGAGATCAGCAAAATTACGCGATATTCAATCTTTGGTAGGGAAATTAAATTTTATGGCGAGCTGTGTTAGACCTGGACGTGTATTTATGAGCAGGTTGCTTAATTGGCTAAGATCAGCATACGATCAAACTGGTTATATTGTAGTGCCTAGTTATGTTCAAAAAGATTTATTGTGGTGGGTCAATTTTCTACCTCATTACAACGGAATTTCAATGATGATGTTTGAGGAATGGTCGAAACCGGATGAAGTTTTTTCTTCTGACGCTTGCCTGTCGGGTTGCGGCGGTTGGTTTAGTGGAAAGTTCTTTCATCAAGTTTTTCCAGAATTTATTATAGATTCTAATTTACATATAAACTGTCTCAAATTATTATCTTTTATAGTATGTTTAAAGTTGTGGGCGCAGTGCTTTAGGGGAAAGAAAATTCGTATTATGTGCGATAACATTACTTCTGTTACTGTAATTAACACTGGCAAGTCCAGGGATACCTTTTTACAGTGTTGTCTTAGGGAACTTTGCTATATTGCTGCTATATACGAATTTGAGATTCGGGCTATTCATGTAGCAGGAACTGAGAATAGGTTACCAGATTATTTATCGAGATGGCATACTTCGGATAAATTTGCTGCATTGTTCTATAATGCCGTATCAGGTTCATTGCAAGAGTTTAGTGCGGAAGAACATTTGTTTAAATTTTCACATATCTGGTAAATACGTTGGTAAAGTTTATAATGGAGCAAACATTGCACAGTCAATAAAAGAATGCTTTTCAAAATTAAAACTTATACAGTTAAAAGAGGATGTTAGAGTTTCTACTAGAGCTGCATATGTGTAAGGATCAAAGAAAAACTCATTAGTTCAATGGAGAGCCTTTTTATTTTTTTGCACTTACTTTAATATGAGTTTTATTCCTGCAAATTTGGATACTATTTGCTGTTATGCACAATTTCTCAGTAGGTCTTTTAAATCTGTAGAATCTATTAAGAATTATATTAATGGTGTAAAAAGTAGCATTTAATGTTGGATTGTACCTTTCCACACTTAGACAGTTTTGTTTATAAGTTACTGATTAAAGGATTGTCACGAACCAAGTTACAACTGCCACGTAGAGCTTTACCCATTTCGCCAGATATTTTATTGGAGATGGTGAAACATCTTAATTTAGAAAGTTCGTCTGATTGTGTATATTGGTGTTGCCTTTTTCTTAATGTATAGGAAATCTATTTTAGTTCCAGATTCTAGTTCTCAATTTGATAAGAATAAGCAATTGACCGAAGGTAAAGTCTTTGAACGACATTGCTATAGTTGTTTTTGAATGGACTAAGACTATTCAACATGAAGAAAGAAGATTAAAGATTCCGTTGGTTAAAATTCCTGGCTCTGTCCTTTGTCCGGTTTCTGCCTATAATCGTATGTGTAGTAAAATTCCGGCATCTAATGATTCCCCTGCATTTGTTATAAGTAAGAAATCGAAGTTGGTACCAGGCACTTATGCACAGTTCCAGAATAAACTGAAATCTGTTATTCAGAAGACAGGGAGAGATCCTAATTCATATTCATCACATAGTTTTAGGAGGGGTGGTGCCACATATGCATTTAGTTCTCACGTGCCTAGTGATCTGATTCAGTTACACGGGGACTGGGCAAGCGATGCCTATAAGATATATTTAGAATTTTCTATAAAGGATAAAATTTCAGTTGTTAGAAACATGGCAAATTTTGTTTAATTGTCTTTCAGAAGTTGTGACCAATAAGAAGGTTTTGGTATTTACAGACTCTATAGGGAAATATTTGGATGACATATTTTGCATGGATTTGGTCGCGATCAGAGGAGCCAGGATAAATTCTGTAAGAAACATGATTAAGGGTAGAGAAATATGTTTAGCTAACTATTCTCATATTATTATTCACTTAGGTACTAATGATATAGTTAATAACTCTGTTGACAAGATTATTGCTGATTATAAGGAACTAATTGTTACTATCAAATCTTAATCATACAGTATTAAGATTTTTATTTCTTCTATTCTGCCAAAGCCTGTTGATTTTTCGTATTTAGGTAACAAGTGTAAAAGTGTTAATTTAGAATTGAGCAAGATGTGCTCTAAGAGTAATTTAAGTTATATTAGGTCTTTTAAAAGATTTTTTCATAAAGGCACTCCAGTCAGGTCATTATTTGCCTTTAAAGATGGTGGGTTTCACCTTAACGAAGCTAGGCAATACGAATTGCGCAAGTGTTTTCAGCATGCTATTAATCATATGTAAATAATTTAGTATTGTGTATTTTGTCTTTATGTATGTGGAAATTATTATTTAGTTTTTATAGGCTAGCTTAAAGGAAGTGTTTCATTCCTTAGGTTTTTGAATTTTCAAAGGAGTGTTTCATCCTTTGGATTCCTTAATATATATATCTCTTTAAGGTACTCTACTTTTAGGAGAGATTTCAGTGAGCATCTCCTAAGTAGATCTAGCAGCTGAAGAAGTTGTTTATTCTTCCTGCTTGGAGTTGAACTTTCAAGAGAGTGTTCCATCTCTTGGGTTTAACCGCTCCTTTAACTTATTTGGTTTTGTTTGGCGGGCTTGTTTGGCAGATATTTAACTTTTGTGGTTCGCCATTGAATGTATGTTCCTTGCTATAACTTAATAAGAATTAGTATTTGTATATGTATTGGTATTTGTTCTTTATATTTACATTATTGTAATGACATGTATGTAAAGATTTATGTTTTCGGTCAAATAAATTTATATTATTATTACAGTCTTTAATGAAGCCAAAGTAATTGGTTTGTTTTTTTCTAAAAAACTAGTAATTACGATGCGAAATATGTTCTAGTTACCCCCCTTTGGCCGATCGTTTGATATTCTCGCTTAACTGATTTTGATTTGTGTTCACTCCCTCCACCTTTTAGTTTTAAAGTGAATTGTTTTTCCTAGTCATTACGTTAGAATTCTTTAGAGTAATAAGATCGAAAAATTTCCCACCTTTATATGGATGAACTTAAGTTTTAAACACGAATCACAAAGACATGTGTATGTCAAAAAGGGGTTATTTGCACGGACGAAGGTTTAATAAAATGGCCATTTCACAATAAAAATAAACAGCTCATTAAGTTTTTTATCAATTAGAAAGGAACACGTCGAGGAACAAGTTCAGGCGACAAAACAGAAGTTTACAGTTGTTCAAATCTCATAAATAGATTAAGAAGACAAACCAAGGTGTCACACACTCACTGAAGGAATAGCATCAACTCAAGTAGCAACATACCGCGGGTGCATCGACATAAAATAATCCTTTATCCACCGGGTCATGCGGATATTAAATACCTAAGTCAAGACATCAAGGTTATGAAGTCTTATTTGTAAATATCAATCTCAGTCATTAAGGTCAAAATAATGGCATAAATATCAATACAAAATGCAGAAAATAATTACAAAATGTCATCCAAGCAATCTAAAAATAAACATCGGAATTTTCTGTTTTGTATATAGAAAAATGTGTAGGTGAGGCACCACAGAGGATGACTCTTTTACACTATACACGAGGATGTTTATGACGGTTATAATCACCCCTAGTATATGTAAAACTACCAATGACGAACAACTGCTTTTACTGCAATGACTAATCTTCACGATATGAACATCATGAAATAAAAGAGAAATATCATCAAAAATTAAATACATTGTGGTTAAATAAGTTTTAGTCATATTCTGTTAAAAACCTTTTTGCCCAAACTTATAGTTGAACTTTGCAGAAATGAACTTACCAAGTAATATTTGATTCAACAATGCCCCTTTTTCAATATTATTTTAGAACATGGAAACCATTGAGCTCATAACTAGCAGTATTAAGGACGCAAGTTTATCAATTAGGTATAATTTTGACCATGTTTTCATGCGTATGAATTGCACGACTTCTTATTCCAACTGATATGCTTTAGCACAACGCATTTAAACAATAAATTTAAATAAAATAATGATATATTCCTAAATATAATTTCTTATTCCTCTATGGTGCCGTACATTTGGTTCTGTACCGTTCCGTCTCATACTGTACTAATAGCCTTCGATGCCAACAGACCTGGGAAGTGTAACGGCCACTATCGGAGTGGACGATGTAAGTTTGTACTGATTCAAATATGGCCCTGTAATGGTTATTTCCAAAAGTATTTTGCACAAAGAAATAAGTTGCGAAAGGAGTGGTAAATACATTTTGGTTTAAACTTAACCATGTTAATAGGTACATGTATGGTTTAAATTGTAGTTCATTTATAGAAACTAAAGATATCACAAGTTTGAGCTTTCTAAAAAGCTGTGGACTGCTTCGCTCTGTCCTAATTTAAAGTAATATGTGTGCATGTGGTTGTTGATTTAGTATTGGAAATGTGGTATTTTTAGATATTGATTGATATAAAATGGATGTCTTAGATTTGGAATATCAATTTTTGTATATATATTAAGATGAACTTTTCTGAAATTTTAAACTGGCTGTTTAGTGTTTAGTTGTCAATGTGTTTTTGTGGAGTGTGGTTCTCTAGTTCGTTCAACTGGTCATTGACTGGCGATTTAGATTGCTAGTTCTGTAAATAATTTATTTAGATATATATGAATGTTTAGGTGTGTTAATAACATATAATTGTAAACAGCAATTTAGTTTTAGTGAAAATGATGTTGTTCTACTTTTAGAGTGTGCGTTATACACCCATGCTTTTAAAATTTTGTTCACTTTACTTGTTGAAAATTAAAACATTTACAAATAGACACGACTCTGGAGGTGTACCTCTCTGGAGGTGTGCCTAGATTGGCAGAAGTTATAAAATACAGATAATCCATTTTTGTAAACATTGTATAGGAACATTGTTTAGCAAAACAAATCGTGCATATTGCAGATTAACAAAGCAAATAAACACGTTTTAATAAGTGATATTTCAATATTGAATTTCAGTGTGCAATATATGCATAATAAAACGAACATGAATTAATGACAGTTGATCGGAACTGAAATACACATAGTTAATTTTTCGGCATTTGATGTCTTATCCTGAGACGAGAAAAGTCTGCAATTTTTATCTCATTTAAGCCAATAGCTGTTGCTGTATCTCAGCCGCATCATAAAGCAACCAATCAGAATCTATATGTGATAAGTAATTATTTCAAGATGGCGTGTTTATCGACTGAAACTAATAGCTCAGCACCGTGATGCGAAGCAAAATATTGTCCGCTGTTACTGCTTTAAAAATGATACGAGATGTGTTTCATGGTAAATGTCATTTCACTCGTTAAGATAAGATAAGATAAGATATTTTATTAGTAGAAAATCCAAACAATCGGATTGCTACTAAATACAAACACAAATAAACAATAAACTAAACAAATATGTTACATTTACAAAAAATATCAAAATGTTAGACGACATGCCTCCCCTTTAAATTAGCATAAAATTATTATATTTAGAAGAAATGCTGCTTAACTCTATTTTATTCATTCATATTTTAGATTATAGTAAACAATGGTAAAGAAAAAAGATATACATGTAAAATCAATAGTTTATACACAATTGCTAACATAATCATTGTTTCTTTAATTATACATCTCATTTATGCCATTAACAATAATTATCAAAATGTCATATTTTTTACAAGACAAAATAAAATAAAATTTTTCCCCATTACTCATTGAAATAAAACTCGTTATGATTGGAAACTCTATATCCTAGATTGCACCTCATGCATTGAAAATTTCAACTTCCTGTCGGCGCGCCATGCAGCGTGCTTTACTACCCACTTGATGTAAGTTCGTTTCCTCTAAACATTTTGTGAACACGGATTGATGTTTCATATTATTGGTAAGTTTTAGAAGACAAATAATTTATGATGTTCTAAAATAAACACAGTTTAGTTGGATATAACGTTTATTGTGAGAATCTTTGAAATTGAATCTAAAACAATCTTAAAATAAACATTGGAATTTATGATGTTATATATAGATATAATTTATAGATGAGTAATCTTATATCTTCATTCTTCTGCATTTAAAACTAGAATGTCATATCAGTCTATGTACATTAAATATAGAGCTTCAAATGCAAATATGTCTTTTTCTAATATTTTCATATTATATAAAGTAAAGAAATAAGTTTTATTCAAAATATAAGACAAAATTCTACCAACAGACGCGGTAAACAACTATAGTTTTATAGCTTATATTGCCTGCAGCACATTGTATTACATGTGTGATAATGAAACGAAGCCAGGGTACTATCTAAGGAACATTAACAGGACTTTGTATCTATTAGACAGCAACCCAACAACATTTCCTTTAGTCTTAATCTATGATAGGGTCCGGCCTATGCTTTCACTCTAGGACTTAAATATAACCATGCCCGTCTTTAGTATATTTTAACGTTTTATTAGGCATATTATTTACCGGGTTATGCCACCAGTTTATATATGTTTTAAACCTATGGGTTGAAGAAATAATATATCTGATGGTTATACAATGTAATACCCAGACATCCACTGTCATAAGTAGATTCTATGACCTTATTCAAACAGTTGATAAAAGAGTTACTAGTCTGCTCTTATGACTAACTAGATGATAAACTTTGACCTTGACTACAGTCAGACTTTCATAGAATCCGACTATCTATACCAGCATGTGAACAAGGTGGGTCACGTCTATCACGAGACAGGACAGGACCTGGCGGTGTACCAATAAAAGGTTATCGATAGTATTCAATGTATTTAAAGGAGGATTCACAGATTCAAGTGTTCTGGAAGAAGTTCAGTATATTGTTTATCCCATCGGTTTCATACCACAAGCATCAAGCTGCATCTCGAATTAAATATCTCTCAGTATATTTAATTCTAACTCAAATATGAAGAACAATCCCAATCAATCTTTATAGTTGGTTTCAGAGTAAAATCTACTACATGTAAACATTATTGCATGTAAACGTTATCCAAAGAATAAAGGTGGAACAAACCGACGGACAAAATGTAACTAGGCCGACCTGAAAATAGTGGTCGTTTCAAGCACGGGACAATAAACGTAAAGTCAAACTTTTCGAAAACTAGTTCTTAATTTCAAGATCAGTAAATTAACAAGGATTTCACAAATTGAATTAATACTAACAAGAGTGTAAATCACTGAAAGGTTAACCAATTGGTCTTATTCTGTCCTGAAAATGCTTATACGCAAACTGTCTGCAAACAGGAAAGACAGAAAAACCTTTCATCAACTCAAACTTTTATACCAAAAATTTCAGAATAGACAGGTACCAAATATCAAACAATGAAAGTTAAAGTTAATTCTCAAGGGGAACGGGTTGACGTCTAGGTAATTTCCTATATAAAGGGGAGTAACACGGAGTAGTTTTAATCACAAAACTTAACTCAGGCCAGGGAGCATAACACATCTTAACTTAAGTGTTCCTTAAACTTAGATTTCACTAAGAATTCCCTTAGTTAACTAAAATTCTTAAGTCGTATTCATAAAATCATTTAAGTCTTCACTTAACTAAGGAATACTTAAATCGGAACCTTTCTCTAATTACCGTATGATATATGTTAGTTCATCGCATAAACTCATCCGTGTAAAAGTTTGTTTTGATTATTTTACATTGATTTAACGATACATACTTTTATTAAGAGCTGGGGTTAAATTTGTTTTGGTATGTTAAGCAATTTAATAAAACGTAACCAAGTAAAATGTTGAAGCAAATGACAAATTGGCGCAAAAGAGAAAAGGTTGTTTTTATGGACGAACATGGAAGAAAAAAAAAATTATAATCCAAAATTTCCCCCTACTTAATCTTTAATTCATCTTTCATGGATGTTGCTGGATGGAGGGGCTGTTTATTTTCTGGAGACAACAATATATTTTTAACTCTAACATTACATAATAAAGGTTTTTAAAATCTATTCCGATTAAAAAAATAAACTTTTTTTTGTGACTCCCCTTTTACAACAATAAAAAAGGGGTAGGATCAATTTTCCATGAATTCATATAAAAACAAGGGCATTTTGCAAGTGTCCTCCAATCTTTACTAAAACGCACATTATACTCAACTGCAGTCAAGTTAAGCGTTTGCCCAATCACTCATAACAATGTTGTTTGTAAAGGTTAGATTTGTTTGTATTAGATTCATATGTTTACTGTAAGGTAACATCTTAGCGTATTTCCGAATATTTCACTTGAAAGTTATCAATGCCTAAAGATGATTCAAAACTGAAAACATTCTTGCTAGATTTTAGACAAATTTGAGCAATTATCCAAAAATGGCGAGAAGGGCAATTCTATTAGAAGTTATTACATAAATTTTCTTTCAGATATACCATAAGTTATTCAGGTTAAAGTCCCTCGTTGCAAAATTGGAAATTTGCAATATTTTCGTTAACAGTAATATACATGTGTATCACTGAATATATAAGGAAATATGAAAAATAACTTAATACGGTTTAGGTATCATAAATACGTTACATAAACTTCGAAAAACTATTAACAATAAAATATATGCATCGAAAATCTATTAACAATGAAATATATGATTCGAAAAGCTATTAACGATGAAATATATGCATCGAAAAGCTATAATCAATGAAAAAGAGAGGCGAAAGATACAAAAGTGACATTCAAACGCATAAGTCGAAAATAAACTGACAACGCCATGGCTAAAAAAGAAAAATACCAACAGACGAACAACAGTACGCAAAACACAACATAGAAAACTAAAGACTGAGCAACATGAACACTACCAAAAACTGGGCGTGATCTCTGGTGCTCCGAAAGGGTGAGCAGATCCTGCTCCACACGTTGCATCCGTCGTGTTGCTCATGTTAGTACAAACCCGGTGATAAGCATAGTATAACGTCCATTTTCACTGAACTAGTACACATTGTTATTTAGGTGTGACCAGTAACGTTTATGCATGGAAAAGCTGTTATCATTTAAATCTATCCTATAATGCACAGAAAAGATGTTATCAATGAAATGCTAGTGTTATAAAAGGAAACGCTGGTATCAATGAAATATATGCATGAATAAAAGCTGCGATAGAGGAAATGTGTGTATGGAAAAGGTGTTATTAATGAAACATATGCACGGAAGAGCTGCGATAAAGGACATGTGTGCATGGAAAAGATGTAATCAATGAAATATATCTATATAAGCAAAGTTCGTTATCATTTTTATTCATTAAATTGACCTACATGTATATTCTTCACGTCTTTACGAGACTTCCTGAACATTTGTTGTTTACTATTGTTTGTACGTCTTAAATAAAAATTACGTACTTACTTATATATATACCTAGTCCACAACACATTACACAAAAAAATAGATTGGGCAATACGTGTATTGTTCGTACTTGTATCGTGCATGTGGTCAGTTCAATAATATGGGGTCTATATGCATGTAAGATATGTTATCAATGAAATACTATAGTATATTAAAAGGATAAGCTTGGAAATGAAATAAATGCATAAAAGCATAGAAAAGTTGCGATAAATGACAGATATGCACGGAAAAGATGTAATTATTGAAATATATGAATAGAAAATGCATGATCAATGAAATATATGCATTTCCTGTTTTTCTAATTCCACCCACTTCTCCAAATGTTGTTACGATAAGATTTGGAATAATAAGTATACTCGCCTAAATAAAAAGAATTTCTGTATAATTCCTGTATAGAAAATTTCAGTTACTCCTGCACATTATCAATCAAAACAAATTACATCATCTATCACTGAAAATATAAGAGTTAACAAAACACTTGTTCCTTTTATTCACAAAACACTGCTAATTTTAGAAGTATATAACAGCCTAATACCAAGTCTAAAGAGACAGTCTTCTGTCACAATCCAGGGAGTGACGCACAAATGAACTAACACTAATAATTAATACATAATTAAATTAAGACGCTTTGGTCTGTCATGTTTATTGTTTTTTTAAATTTTGATGTGACACCTGTACACAGTCAACAAGAGCTATTATTCATTTTTTTCCAGAAAAGGTTAATCATGTTAATGTACTGTGTCGCTCCAATGTTTTTAGCGTGAAGACGTAGCGAAGAGTTTTCCTATTGATGCTTATATAAGACAGTTCATATTTTTAAAGTGTTCGTTTAGATTTCTTCTTATTATAACATCCAAAGGTTCTGCTGTTCTCGTGTAAATGTATGTTGAAATGACAGTTTTCAGTATACTATACATCACACTCCTGTGTGTTTTTATTAAAAGGAACAAGGTTGAACAAGATAGGTTTGAACACGTGTTTTGTATAACTATATCATTAACAAGGAAGTTACATCATTATACATGTTCCATACGGGTGGTATTTGTTAGTTTAGAACAAAATTTAAAAAAAATATTGCCTACAGAACATATTCTACATAGATTTACAGAAATGATGTATTGGCAAATCAAATGGGACATGCATTTCCCGAATACGTTCGCAGGAGGATATTTGTTTCGCGAGATGATGAGACGTTATAAATAAGTCATCATAAGTTACCCGTATTTGAATTGACATTTACAATGAAAGTTGAAATCTTGTCATATTGAATTAATGAATGCTAGCATCAGACACTTCGAAGTCCGTTACTAAGATTAATCGATAATGTAGTTCTGAGGAAAAGATTTATTCAATATTCTCAATGGGAGAAATATATCTATATAATGTCTAAATTAAGGCGACAGTAGTTACCGATGTTAAAATCTCTCCAGTCGATAAGGAAGGGAAAAATCAGGGTATCATTCAGAAACCGAGGGAATCGCATGAATTACGTAATTGTATATAAAAGGTGCTTCGACAGAGCTTGCTATGCATGCATTACCAGCCATGCGAATTCACACTTTGTCAAAATGTCACAATCGTGAATCGGACAAACTCGGTAAAATTAGAGATAAACTGACAATTCTGGTATCTAAGACCTCGAAAACATGTCGCTAGTGTGTTGAGACACGGTCAATTAAATCTTGATGGTGACAGTAAAACTTATGTAGTGTCGATTTCAGTCGTTCTTCCTCGTAACTCTGTAGCAGCAGTTAAAGTGTAAGTAACACACTCCTGGTAATAAATTCCGCACGTAACGTATTAACTGAGATATGTGAACGTCATACAATAGATTCTATTTCGAAGTCGTCCATCTGTGTCAATATCGAAGACAGATCAAGATTTGAAGCATACTTTTCTAATTTCGGTAGTATCCTTAGTCACAAGTTCACTAGGATATAAGAGATGTAAGCCATCATAGAAATAAGGGTTATTGAGTGACAGAACATCATCAATATATATGTTCCGGACCATATGAGTATTTGGACCGTACGCGTATAGTCATGACCATATGGGTATACTCATATGGTCCGACCATACGCGTATGGTCTGACCATATAAGTATATACTCGTTTGGTTATTAACGGGCCGGACCATATCAGTATTTAGACCATAAAGGTATTTTTCGAATCAATTCAAACTCCCTTAACAGACACAGCTCGTTCTCTGATCCAAAATCGGCATATTAGTAATTAACTGAAATCCTTTATTCTTGTTGCATATTGTCTGAATCTTGGTATATTTGTTGTCTTGTCTTCGCTATCTAGAGTCAATTTTAACACCTTTATCCTGTCGACAGTTTCGTCCGTACTCGAAACCACAGGTGTTTGGGGCATGGGCATTTTTTCTTTTCCCCCTGCGTTTTGGTTATATTTTCTTTAATTTCTTCTAATTTCCACTTATTTTCACCTCAATGATGTATTCATACTCTTATTCATACAATCTTACAGTGATAGTGATGTCTACATAAGAATAGAGGGGCTGCACGTATAAACTACTGCATTTACTAGATACAGCCAGCCTTGGTGCAACAGTAACATCAAAAAGCATAGTAAGAAAATGAGGAGAGCTCATAAGAAGGCAAAACAATACAACGCAAAAGCAGACTGGAATCGATACCGTAGAGTCCAAAAATAAAGTAAAGATGCATGCAGGACAACCTACAACAACTGCATCAGTAACATGATATCAGACGATAAAACTAACAAGAAACTCGACTCATTTATCAAAAGCAAAAAATCTGACAACTCTGCTATTCCCCCACTAGGTGACGATGGTACATTACATTCAACACCATCAGAAAAAGCGGAAATACTGAACCGCCAATTTTCATCAGTCTTCAACATCGAGAACTCAAACAGTATGCCACACCTTCGGGAACCAACATACAGCCGCGCACCACACATTCAGGTCACAGAGAAGGGTGTACTGAAATTGCAGAAAGGCTTGAATCCTCACAAAGCTAGTGGACCAGACAAAATATCAACCAAGTTCCTGAAGACTACGGCGGCAGTGATCACTCCAACTTTAACAATGCTGTTCCAGACATCAATTGACCAAGGGACCGTCCCAGATGACTGAAAGCTAGCATTCGTCAATACAATATTTAAAAAAGGAGATAAAACAAAGGCATCCAACTACCGTCCTGTATCACTAACATCAGTTTGCTGTAAGGTTGTAGGGCACATCATTTACAGCCAAATCATCAATCACCTAGAGGACAATAATATACTGGCCGATGAACAGCACGGTTTCAGGAAAAGGCAATCATGCGAAAATCGGCTCAACAACACGATCGATGATCTCACCATGAGACTGAATTCAAAACAGCAGATAGATGCCATCCTGCTTAATTTCAGTAAGGCTTTCGACAAGTCCCCATGAGAGACTAGCTATGAAACTGCACTACTATGGCGTGAGAGGCAATACCCTGCAGTGGATTAAGAGTTTCCTTGCAGACAGACAACAGCAAGTAGTGGTTGATGGCATGTCATCTAAGCCAGCTCCTGTAACATCTGGAGTGCCACAGGGAACAGTCTTGGGACCATTACTATTCCTAGTCTTCATAAATGACCTACCATCAAAAGTCCAGTCTAGAACTAGATTATTTGCAGACGATTGCCTCATGTATAGACCTATTGAGAGCTCAGAAGATGCCAAGATATTACAAGATATTAATCAACTGCAACAGTGGGAGAAAAACTGGATGATGAGCTTCAACCCGGAAAAAAAAGTAGTCATCCGCATAACCAACAAGCGGAAAAAAACTAGCGCCGACTATTCCATTTATGGCCATGTTTTACAACCAACAGACAGGGCGAAATACTTGGGCGTTACAATCGACAGTAAGATCACATGGGGTCCACATATTAGTAACATCACGAAAAAGGCAAACAATACCTTGGGATTCTTGAGAAAAAACATAAGCAGCTGCCAAAAAAAAATCAAAGAAACAAGCTGCAAGACCCTAGTCCGCCCACATATTGAATATGCGTCTACTGTCTGGGACCATTCAACCAAACAACATACCATAGCCATCGAATCTATACAACGACGTGCAGCCAGATTCATCAAGAGTGACTACAGGAGAGATAGCAGTGTAATATCAATGCTCCAACAACTACACATAGAAAGCCTGCAGTCACGAACATGTAAGGCCCGCTGCACCATGATATTTCGAGTCATCAACCAACTGATTGAAATACCATCACTATCGCTACAGCCGGTTCACCTAGCTACCAGGGGACACACACAAAAATTTCAGCAAATAGCTTGCTCCACCAGAAGCTACCAGGACTCATTCTTCCCCGCTGGTATAGTCCTTTGGAACTCCCTGCCACAGACCATGGTCGCGTCCGATTCTCTCGACTCCTCCAAAGAGAGAACCAGCACGTACAACTTCTAAAGACCAATTTGTTTTTATCCTGTTTTTAACCTGTCTCACACGACTCCGATTTTAACTGTACATAGTGCGATTGTGCGATAATGCTCCAAAGGAGCCAGGCACAGTATAGAAAGACGAAGAAGAAGAAGAAGAATTGTAAATCGTATAAAGACGAGCATGAACAATTTTTGAATAACTCAAAATAATGTGAATGGTTTAAGAAATTTTAATTTACAAAAAACAAATTGAAACACACAAAAAAAAAAGACTAAGGAGTGTTCAATGCTCCAATTGCTAATGTGTAAAATTGTTAACTGCTTGCTTTACAGTTCATTTAGTTATTTTCGGAGTCGATATAGTGTGATTCGTAAAGACAAATCAATTATGACCATGCAAAAATGCTTGTGAGTAAAATTCATTTGATTTTATTAATCAAGCTACAATGATTACCAAATTATTATCTAAGTCAAAATTTCACTTTTAGAAACTCTTAATTTATGATACCATTGAGGGTTATGCCTTACGCAATTACTGTTCAACGTTCAATTACCCGGACCATGTATATGTAAGAGAATGATAATTCCTTTCTTCATGATTAAGTACGAGCGTTTATATATATCTTTATTCTGACAAACCTTCGTCAATACAATGGTATACAGAAGTTACATAATCGGTAATTTAATGTTTTTGAGTTCGTTTGAATATCTGAGTACCATGTTTGTTTAAATTGATCTTGGAGAGATGTTCTAACAACAGTCTTTAACCAAATTTCATTTATACAAGTTTGAATTAACCATACATAAGATAAACCAGTATCATTTAGAATAGATTCTTTACATTTCATCCAATAAAATTTAACATTGTTTCCATGAGATAAACTAAACATTAATTTGTATGCTATTGTTGATAATTTACTGGGTTTGCTAAAAATCAACTTTGCCCAGTATGAAATCATGCGAACTTTGATATCTAATCTAATAGGATAACGTCCTAATTCTCCATATATAACACAATTCGGGGTGGAAGATTTTAGATGGAGTAGAAGTTTACGAGTATCATGAAGTAAGGAATTATCATTCTCTTACAAACTTAGAATATTGTAAAGTGCTCAAGGCTCAAATGATCTCTTAATTGGTTGTATATAAGAATTAGTTTCATTGCCAGTGCAATGTTTATAATTAGTGCATGACTTCTTTTTTAGGCATTTCATTTATGGATTAGTTTTAGTGATGTAAGGACTTTCTTATCATTTGGGAAATATTTTTAAAAAAATGAGTTATACATATTATGTGACACAACAGAACAAAGAAAATGAAGGAATTGTATATGTTTTCTGATTGTGAGTATGAATGTAAATCATGTAATATTTTAGTGAGGAATTATCCCTTTTTTTAATTTACAGTTTAAATCAATTGATACATTTGAGTTACAACTAAATTTTATTTAGCAGCCAATATTTTGGTCCGGCTTTTTCAGTACATCAAATACTGTTTCATTATGTCAGGGAAATGTTCAAATAAAATGCCTTTAAAAGCTTTTAATATGTTCAAGACTTAAATTAAATTCCTGTTTTTTTTTCATCGGAATATTGGAAATAATTATTCTTCCAAACCGCTGATCCAGTGATCAAAGTTTTTGAAAGCTATAAAAATTAAGGTATTTTGTTTATTTTAAAGCTTTTTTTCTTGTTTTGCAAAAACTTTGATATTGTTTGATTATTTAGTAATTTGAAGTTATTAATATTTTCATAACAACATTCACGGTACCAATTTTACTGCACAGTAAACCTCCACTTGTTTTGAGTATGTTTCACAATTCAACTTTTAGTCAGTTTCAATCACTGTGTGATAAATCCTTTCAATCAGATGTGCTTCGGGGTAGTTGTAACTCATTTATAGAAACTCGTTGTTTTGAACTGTAAATAGACCCTCATAATAGGATAATCCCTTACTAAGAACATGATTTACATTCATTCTTCAAAATTAAGAGGCATCAAATCCTACAATTTCATTGGTCGAGAGCACTTTGCTATATGAGTATATACGCATATGGTCATGACCATACGCGCATGGTCCAAGTACTCGTATGGTCCGGAACATATATAAAGTGAAATTTAAAAACTTTGCAAAATGTTTAAAAAGGCATTATAGATATTTTAATTAAACTCTAAAAATGATTTATAAGAACTAAAAGGATTGATATGACATTTAATTGTAAATCAAACATGTCGCTATTTGCTTTTTGCTAAATGCTACGTGCAATTAAATACAGTTGTTTCCGAATTATGTGTATTTCATAACAATCTGATTAAAATAAGATTTTTCACTTGGATAGGTTGTATTTGTTTTATAAACTACTAAAAGGGATTTATAATTAACGTTGATTATGGAATATGAAGGATCGTAAGTATTTTATCCATATTACCTTGCTACATGCATATGTGACAAATTGACACCTACATATAGAACACCTACTATATGCCCTTGGTGACCCGACAACACATGTACAGATAGCATGGAAAATTAAATACGTGAAATTAAATACAGGTCTTTCCGAATTATGTTGATTTCATAACAATCTGATTTGAATAAGATTTTTCACTTCGATAGGTTGTATTTGTTTTTTAGCGGCATGTAAGATACGAAGATATCGCATAAGTAGTCATATGTAGATGACCTTTTAAGCATTCCATAATCAACTATTATTTCAAGTGATACGCTGACGCTTTGATTTTAAATGGTTCCCCGCAAACATAGATTGACATAACTGAATTTAAATTTCAACGTTCTGTTGGTTAAATGTCATTTTAACCCTCGATTCATAGTATAAAAAAAAAAAACAAAAAAACAATGAAACTTTTCTGTTTACAATCATGTTTGTGCATAGCATAAACAACTGAAAAGATGTCAGGAAAGAAGATATTTAGAACATATTATTTCAGGACTATAATCGGAAATATTTCGCAGCTTTTCAGACAATATTTTTTATCGCCAATAGTAAAAATATCGAAATTTTAAATGCTAAGATTTGATTGGATAAAATCCGAGACAAACAAATCTAACGGGGCAAAATGACGAATCTGATTTTAATCAGATTGTTTCATTATTGACATTTTTGATTATACATTTGAAAATCAAATACCATACGCGAAATAAGCCAGACACCACTGTTGTGAAAGTAAAAAATACAGAAAGAAAATAACAACAAAATCTCGATCATTACATTCAGGATTCACGAACCATATGATAAAAGAGAGGCAAAAGATACCACAGGGAAATTCAAACGCATAAGTCGAAAACAAATTGACAATTCCATGATAAAATGCTAAAAACGAAGACAAGACAAACACCAGTGCACAAAACACAACATTGGATCTAAAACTGAGCAACACGAACACCATAAAAACGGAGATGATTTCAGATGCTTCAGAAGGGTAAGCAAATTCTGTTCCACATGTGGCTTCCATCGTGTTGCTCATGTAACAACAAACCCGGTGATCTACATGTATAATAAACTAGGAGTGTGAACTCAGGAGCCTGGGAAGTGCAAACAATTCCTCCTCAATCACTGACACATGTCTTGTTGCTTATGAAAAGCACATATCTTGTGATAAATTCCTGCTCCATCAGTGACACACGTCTTGTTGCTCAATCTGGTGATCAATTCCTGCACCATCAGTGACAAATTTCTTGTTGCTCAACCTGGTGATCAATTCCTGCTCCATCAGTGACACACGTCTAGTTGCTCAATATGGTGATCAATTCCTGCTCCATCATTGACACACGTCTTGTTGCTCATAACAAGTACAAATCTGGTGATCAATTCCTGTTCCATCAGTGACACACGTCTTGTTACTCAATCTGGTGATCAATTCCTGCTCCATCAGTGACACACGTCTTGTTGGTCAATCTGGTGATCAATTCCTGCTCCATCAGTGACACACGTCTTGTTGGTCAATCTGGTGATCAATTCCTGCTCCATCAGTGACACACGTCTTGTTGGTCAATCTAGTGATCAATTCCTGCTCCATCAGCAACACACGTCTTGTTGCTCAATCTGGTGATCAATTCCTGCTCCATCTTTGACACACGTCTTGTTGCTCAATCTGGTAATCAATTCCTGCTCCATCAGTGACACACGTCTTGTTGCTCAATCTGGTGATCAACTCCTGCTCCATCAGTGACACACGTCTTGTTGCTCAATATGGTGATCAATTCCTGCTCCATCAGCGACACACGTCTTGTTGCTCAATCTGGTGATCAATTCCTGCTCCATCTTTGACACACTTCTTGTTGCTCAATCTGGTGATCAATTCCTGCTCCATCAGTGACACACGTCTTGTTGCTCAATCTGGTGATCAATTCCTGCTCCATCAGTGACACACGTCTTGTTGCTCAATCTGGTGATCAACTCCTGCTCCATCAGCGACACACGTCTTGTTGCTCAATCTGGTGATCAATTCCTGCTCCATCAGCGACACACGTCTTGTTGCTCATAACAAGTACAAATCTGGTGATCAATTCCTATTCCATCAGTGGCACACGTCTTGTTACTCAATCTGGTGATCAATTCCGGCTCCATCAGTGACACACGTCTTGTTGCTCAATCTGGTGATCAATTCCTGCTCCATCAGTGACACACGTCTTGTTGGTCAATCTGGTGATCAATTCCTGCTCCATCAGTGACACACGTCTTGTTGGTCAATCTGGTGATCAATTCCTGCTCCATCAGTGACACACGTCTTGTTTGTCAATCTGGTGATCAATTCCTGCTCCATCAGCGACACACGTCTTGTTGCTCAATCTGGTAATCAATTCCTGCTCCATCTTTGACACACGTCTTGTTGGTCAATATGGTGATCAATTCCTGCTCCATCTTTGACACACGTCTTGTTGCTCAATCTGGTGATCAATTCCTGCTCCATCAGTGACACACGTCTTGTTGCTCAATCTTGTGATCAACTCCTGCTCCATCAGTGACACACGTCTTGTTGCTCAATCTGGTGATCAATTCCTGCTCCATCAGGGACACACGTCTTGTTGCTCATGACAAGTACAAATCTGGTGATAAGTCTCATTCAATAATTTCATAATGAGACAAAATGTGCTGGACTGTGGCTATGGCCAGTGGAACATATCCGTGTTCACTAAAAACACAAATATTCCATAAAAATTAGTTTGTAATTACTAAACGCTTCATGGTTGATGATTTTACTAAAGAATGATTTCGTTATCGCCTTTTCATCAGAATTAAACCTGCACAATCGGCTGAATAACAATATGCTTAGCTTTCAGCTTTATGCTTTGTTCATGTATCCCATCCCTTTAAGTTACTTATTAGATATCTAGGGTAAATATCGAATAAAAATAAGTTATGTATCATGAATATAAGTAAACACAAAAAAATTCACAATAGTAGACGTCATTATACTTTTTCGGAATAAAATATAAATGTTCACAACTTTCGTTACGATGATTATGAACTTATGTTTACTTTACACAGTATATGTATATCTTTGGTATTTAAAGATTTTGCAACTGTATTTAATCTTTATCTTTCTTCAATTCAGTGTTTTTTCTTAGAGGTGAGGACGAAAAATGCATACACGTATTTTATTACTGTCAGACGGTGGAACACTTTTGAGTATTTGATTTTGAAATATGCAGAATTCATTAAAGGGTTGATGCATATTTAAAAAAAAGGATAGTCTTAGATGCATGATTTTTGTATTAGTTGTTATTGGCTTTGAACTAGCTGTCAGTAACTGCGAGTACTCTCAGATCTGTACTTAGTGTCTCATTTATTGAAGGGGTGTATAAGTACCGTGCCACGTTTCTGCTTTGTATCGATATGATGAGTTAAGCCCTTTTCAACTGATTTTTATAGTTTGTTCTTATGTTGTACTGTTACACCACTGTCCAAGGTTAGGGAAGGATTTGCGCCTTCAAACTATTTTAACCCCGCCACATTCTGTATGTGCCTGTCCAAAGCCAGGAGCCTGTAATTCAGTGATGGTCGTTTGTTGCTATATATCATATTTGTTTTTCGTTCATTATTTTGTACGTAAATCAGGCTATTAGTTTTCTCGTTTGAATTGTTTTACATTTGTCATTTCGGGGCCTTTAATAGCTGACTATGCAGTATGGGTTTTGCTGATTGTTCAAGGCCGTACGGTGAACTTTAGTTTTTAATTTCTATGTCATTTGGTCTCTTGTGGAAAGTTGTCTCATTGGCAATCATACCACATCTTCCTGTTTTTGTATAGCTTGCACCTTACATTTGAGCATGCGCTATGCAAATTTATTCATGATAATAAAGGAAAACACCCTGATCAGATAACTGTTGAATTCGAAAACAGAACATGTTATTAAGGATGTTCGCTCCTCTTGTTTTTGATTTTTTGCAGATATTCGGAATCCTCTGGTTTTATCCATGTAGTGCCATTAATACATTTTGCTTAAATAGCCCTACTTTTCTTTTAATATTTTAATTATGTATAGTTTTAAAAGTAATTTTTGAAAATCTTTAAAAATCCTTGTTTTTTTTTTTTAGTTTTTGAAAGAGAAAAGGTGCAAATGTTAAATGTATGAAAAATCTAGAGAGAATCACTTCCCGCCAAATTTTCAATGGCTTATATCTTGAAAACAAGCACACGGACCCTTCATTTTTTCTGCTTTGTTAATTCCTTTATTCATATACTTTCAATTTATAACAGTTTTTTTAAAAAGCTTGTTATTTTGAAACAGAGTAGCGAACATCCTTAGGCTATATATAATAACACCCCTTAAATGCTTATATAGGTTGTCAGATATCAGCATTTATATTATTGAAATTGTTTGATTGTATTGTCTTAGACTCTATTGAGTTTCAACTTGTTTTATGATCAACTGGAAAAGGTGTCAACAAATGGACAAAGTTTTTTTGTTATGGCATAACAGTTTGTACGTCACACGCGCGTTTCGTCTACAGAAGGGCTCACCAGTGACGCTCGAAACAGAACAGTTTAAAAAGGCCAAATAAAGTACGAAGTTGAACAGCATTGAGGACCCAAAATTTCAAAAGGTTTGCCAAATACAGTTAAGGTAATCTACTTATTGTCCGTTATTACAGCGGGTTATTATCCAGCATGTTTTGAGTAATTCTATATATTTTATCTATCTTGTACAAAGCAATCCTTAAATTGTAATTGTAGCCTGCAATTATAATCAATGTAAATGTGATTTTAGGTAAATTTTCCATGAACTGATATGTAAAATATCAATGTCGACATATCTATGACGACATAGTGACAACACAACTGATATTCTTGCATTGATGTGTCTAGAATATATGATACTATTAATTGATAAGCAATATTCATTTATAAGTTGTAAATGCAGACTTGAAGTCATTTTGTATTCTATTCCTGAACCACCCAGCAGCCGGCATCAGGGGCGGATCAAGAAATATGTCTGGTGGAGGTCACCTTTCGAAATCTTATAAAAAATCACTTTTGTTTTATTGATATTAATGTCATGAAAATAGTAACAACTATAAAGCACATGGTTAGACAGGACTTATAAAATTGATTCCAATTTCATTTTTAGTGGATCCTGCGTGCAAACGTGTCAATTATCACATCAAGTTCTAAAAGCAAATAATAATGCACGTGCATCAGTGCATCAATAAAAGTTTGTATATTTACTGTCTTTTTCTCAACATTGTCAAGGAAAAGTAGTGCATTGGCTCTAGCCTCAGCGTTGCTCTATTTACAAGGTTTGTTATCCCGGCCGAAATGTTTGTTTAGTCTAGTTCAAGCATGTGCACAATTAGTAAATGGTTTGTGTGCTAAGGATCCCAAATTGTCAACCCAAACAGAGCACAGTATTTACAAATAAGCTCCTTCTTTTGAAGGAGAGTACACAAACCCGTCATATCGAATCAGTCAATTTTTCAGTAAAATCAAGAGTTTGTTAATAAGACTCAAAACGAATAAAAAATATTTGAATTTTGGCATCACTGTAGATTTCATTTATCATTAAAAGTCGAGGAAAGTTGTCATACAAAAAACTTTTAAAATTTAGAAAATCGAAATATAAAAAAAAATATCAATTACCAGTCCCATTAAAAAAAAAACCCATCTAAAATTGAGGAATGTCCCTTCATTTTCACACCAACACATCAAAGGAATCGAAGAAGTAATTAAGGATCGCTTATTACATGTTCTTCGTAAAAACATACATGTCAAGGTACATGTAAATCGCTTAACGGTAAGTAATGAACCTTGATTACCAGTGATAGACCGATTGATAATTCAATCAAAATTTTGTACATGGTGCACCATTTTTGCCAACCACAGAGGGGGGGGGGGGGGGGGGGGGGGGGTAAGGTTACGTGCACCGGATGACCACCCCCTGGATTCGCCTCTGGGCATTATATTGATCCTTTTAATCATTTTTTTACAAAGAGCCACAATCTAACGCAAGAGAACGCGTTTTATCTAATTTGTACAAAGCAATCCTAAAACTGTAATTGCAGCAATTACAACTAATACAGACGTTATCCAAAACAATACAAAATCAAATGAAGAAATAACATCACCCCACGTCATCTCTTGTTCATTGTCTGTTTCATTTTGATACATTGATGTAATTTTCTTTACATGCCGGAATCTCATTAGCTTGATTATGTTCTTTGGAACATCGTCTTTACGATGATGCAATCGAAGTTCTATAATCGAACAGCACACAACAAAAGTTCCCATACCTAGCTGGAACAATAAATAATATCCCAATATTGATCCAGATGTTTTGGGAAGCTGGGAATTGACAATTGTAAGGAAAACGGCCATCGAAAGAAACACCGTTATGCAATACCCCATTCTCGCAGTACTGTCAGCCGGAATTGCAAAAGTAAACACATTCAATACACTCAGTAAAATGATTGGAATGATGATATTCATTAAATAATAAGTCGGATTTCTTTTCAAGTTTAGTGTAAATATAACCCTAGATTCGAACGACAAAACGTCCTCTCGTGCGGCTGTTGATACTACTGACCATTCTGCATTATTCTCCAAGCTATCCAGAACGATTCCATTATTCCACAGAGTAACACTCACATCTGTAACGCTACTTGACCACACAACAAAAATTATGTCGCATGATTGTTGGTCATAGGGAAAATATGTAATATCTATTTTACATTTTGATTCAAAAACTTCAAACGGCATCCACGCTACTTGTCCGTTACTTTCAACCTGAGCTTTGATAAAACTGCTTCCAAGTTCCTGCAATTTTGTAAATCCATTTTGTAATGTTATATCAGGTATCCAAATATCTGCTTGTGGAACGTAAAAATAATATAATCCACCAAAGTCTGCAGATGTCCAATTCAAATACTCATCTATCCATCCAATATTTAAATACCCGGTTGTTATCAATCTCTGTTTTAGTTCGTCCAATTCATTTATTCCAACAAGGTAAAAATCTAAATCTAAATTCATAGGGTGATGCTGATCCCGATTTGGTCGGACTTGCTTTTTATAATCATTTGTTGTAAATAATTGTTTGATTAGATTTTTAACATCCTCCCCACTCTGTCCTTCGATATTTACAAACAATATTAGGAAAACGAAATACCACAACCTACACATTTTACCACTCTACATTTAGATCCACATTTTTAAATGAATATTCGTCGACTTGCATCTTAATGTCAATACATTTAATAAGATATAGTTGTAATCAAACACATACTTGTTGCATGTATATCCAATGTACATGTACCACTAATCGCTCACAAAATTTAAAATGCCTGCGTATTTATTGTTTAGAACTTTGTTTTTTATTTCAAGTACATTTAATAAGGAATAGTTGTAATCAAACACGTTTTTGCTGCATTTGATGATGTATATCCAATGTATATGTACCACTAGTTGCTCACAAAATTTAAAATGCCTGCGTATTTATTACATAATAATTGTTTAGATTTTTTCAAAATTTCAAATACATTTAACTATAAAGTCACAACAATGACAATAAAAAGAAATGCATATCAAGTATTTATTTTGTAGATCCATTTTTTGCAAACAGTCTATAATGTTAACTTTAATATTTCTATGTTTACAAACCCAAAGCTCATTGTGCCATCGTTGTAAATGAAGATGTCTGATGATTTGCATGATCGATTGTGGATGGAAGAGTTAACATATTAAAATAGATATACTGTGTTGTATTTTGTGTTGATATTATGGTATGTAAAACCCGACAATTGTAATGCCCTTTTGGCACAATCTAGGGGGAGGCTCATGGTAGGAGGCCGGAACAACAACGGAAAAGAAAACTAAACTAAAATATCAAGAAACTCGCTATGTTATAGCGGCTTGATTGCTTTATATACTTATTTCTGCGTGTCATAGTGAGCCTTATCTATTATTCTTAATCTGTAATTTCTAACCCAATTAAATAAGAAAGCCTAAATATAGTTGACCTTTTTGACCATTGTCCATAGTTTATGACATGATTTGTCAACTTTTATTAAACAAAAATTAAGTAATATTTGTACTAACATAAAGTCACTTTGAATAACGTGACATTTACTTGAACCAAACATTTATTTGCTGTTTCCCACGTTCACAAATTGAACATGAAAGTTTGGCTTTTAAAGTATAAAGCAGTTAAACAATAATTGCCTATAAAATATTTTTCACAGAAGATTTTACATGTCTTAATTAGTAAACTATATGAAATAAAATAAACTGCATTTTTCTATTACAATAATCGCTCTCCCTTTGAAAAGGAGATTGTTCCACCAATCTAAATTTACTAACACCAAGAAATAACCAACAATAGTAAAACAATATTTTTTTGTCTTGTTTCTATATTTTTTTTCATATATGATACAATAAAATACACAATGAAATTTAAACATATATAGTACAATTAAATTTATATATATATATATAACGATTTTCCCTTTCATGACGAAACAAGGGACATAATTTTCCTCAATGAACGGAGGTAGTGAGTCATACCACATTAAATTTCTTGTATAATTTATACATGTATCACAATGTCAGCGAGCTATTACATTTAATTTGTGCTCGTGCAAGTCCTTCGCGTTTATACGCGCACTTGAATCTATGGTAGGCAATTTGGGGATTATCTAATAATGAAGGGGGAGTCTACCTTGAATGGCCCAATCTTTTGCAATATTGTAAAAAAAAAATTAATTTAATAAACGATGAATAAATGGTAAATATAATTCAGCATTATAAATTGACAGAATTTCCATATTTAACGAAAGTAGCTATTTATTTGTCTAAGATATGATCTTTGTAATTTTTCAAAATAATCGATAAATAAAGTAATAAATGGGGGTAAATCGTTTGGAATATATAATTCTTGATTTTTTACAATAGTATTTAAACAGGAAGATTGAAGACTTGAATAGTTAAATGGATCAAAACCGTAAGATATTAAAGAATCAGTGGCTTCTAAATAATCAAGGTCGTCATGGTTGTTATGTAATTAATACCAGATTTGGGACGGCGGAAAGTTGTTTATGTCCTTTAGTTCTGGAAAATCTGAGGAAATAGAAAAGAAAAATATTAGTATAAGGTAGAAGGGTATGCATTAGTCTTGCGGTTGTTTGTTTGACCTGGGGTATCAATATTTGTCGCTAACATATTGACATTATCAATTGGACATTTAATGTTATGATGAAGTAATATGACATAAACAGAGAAAGGGTGTTTAAGTATTGACCTTAGTGTGCATGCTTGAAAAATGTTCAGATCGATAATTTCAGGTACGTAAATGGATTGGGAAGTATTTTTATTTCGAATTGTAAAATTTGGATACGAAATGTGTAATTTAGGCCTGAAGTAATTTACAACAGTTGAATTATCAATAATGTTTTGATATTGAACATTCCAGTACGTTGGACATAAAGGCATTGAAAACATTGGAATACAAACACAATCGAAACCTGTTGTTATTTCTAAGCATAATTTAGTATTCATATTTGTCCTTTTGAAGGATTTAACTACCAAAATAATGGTCATTAAAAAGGAAATAAAAGCTAATGTAAAAACAGCATGATCCCAAGTTATATTTGAATTTAATATACTGATCCATGTACATGTAGTAGGTGCTTGAGTTGTGAAAGATTCAAATTTAAAATTTGGTAGTGAAGTAGCAGATATTTGGACAGGTTGATATATAGCTATTGCAGCAGCGATAATTTTGAATTTATAAAATAACCAGATAAGAACAATTGTGTTTAGTGAAGTAATAATAATTGTAACCAATGATAATATATCATTTGGCGTAGGCCATTTTTCGAGGTTTAGATCAATTTGTCCATCTACCATAGAATCAGCTAAAGTGGAATATATAATATTTTGTGTCTTGACTCTTGTGACCAATTTTTTTAAATTGAGGTGATATTTTTCTTCTTTAGCAAAAATATGATTCATTTTTATTTTGTATATCGTGAAATTTGGTAAGGAAATAGGAACTGGATCAGTGAAAGTCGTGGTAGCAAGGATGTTTTCAATTTTTGTATCATCAAAGAAGTGTTGTAAAATTGCTAAATTGGCTGGATGGAGTTTCGTAAAATCATGTGTTCCATTTTCGCAAAGTGATAATTTTGCTGCAAAGTGTGAAATTTTAGAAAGTAAAATACAGTGACAAGGGATCTTGAAAATACAAAAAGAAACCAGATACAGTTATATTTTTATCATTACACATTAAATGTAAATTGTTATATTGATAAATTAGAACTGAATTGTCTGATATTTGTTGAATATGTGGTGAAATGGAATTAGGCAAAAATTTAAAATCACAAAAGTTTTTAATTTTCTGTTTGTCATTATTGAAAATATGAAAAGCACATTCTATAGTATTCGATGATTGAAATAAAGAATTAAAATTACAATGCTTTGGGTTATACCTTGGCACATATTCATTTGTTCAAGGTAAGAGTTGTGAAAAATTTACGATATTGTGAATGCGTGATCAGCATATATTTAGGTACATCAAAAAGTTGAGTGCATGGGAAGTACTAGTAGTAATTTGAACAGAAAAAAATTTTATTTTATATACTTCAAATAGTTTGCCTTGAATTGTTAAAGGAAATTGAACAGCTAAATACAATTTTGTATTGTTTTGTAGAACAATATATTTAGCGTAATTATAATAATAATGTGGATTTGTAGTTAAAATTTTGTATCCAGTGTAGTTAGCATTTATAATGTTTTGAATATCCAATACAGTTTGTTGAATGACTTTTGGTTTTAAAAGAGGAAACAATTTTCCTTCTATTAAATTAATAATGGCTGCTTTCAAATCTATTATATAATTCTGAAGAGTATTAGCATCTTGAGTTTGATCTGTTAGAATTTGAAAATAGTCTGTATAATGGTCTTCTAGGTTTTTATAATCTCTCTGAATAAGGGTATTTAAAAAGAATAAAGCCTGATAATTTTTTTCAATACTTTGCATTGAATTGTCAAGTCTTTTCTCTGTTTGTGAAAAAGACGCTAAACTACCTCCATATTGTTTTAAAGCATTTGAAATTTTATTGTTTTCAGATGTTAAGGTGTTTATATGGGTAACTATCTTTTTCCTGGATTTTTCTGTTACTAAACCGGACAATTCCCCCACAATGCTTCCTACGAATGGAATTATTGCTCTCTTTGATTTGCCAAGATAAGTGATATTTAGTCTCGGTACCAATTTGTCTATTAATAACTTTGTGTCTTGAATTTGTGCATTCATATATTCTTTCATATAATTTACTTGTGAAACAATTTTGTTATACGATTGACATTGACGACCTGCTTGTTTTGGGCATTTAGTGACCAATTTATGCTGTATGTTCAAATACATTGGGATTTCATAAATATGTGTCCAATAACCTGTAGCGAAATCAATATTAGGTTGACTTTGAAATATAATTCCATAATTAATTCTCTGTTCATCTGCGTTTGACGTTGACAAAAGTAAGGCAAAAAGCAAAAATGGCAAAGTCACCAATCCAAATCTTGACATGCCTACAATATAAAAAAAAAGGAATTAATTTGATTTCTGGTGATCAAAAGATTGGGGATAAATTTTTCCAGTGGTCTAAATAAAGGACAATTTAGATATAGGTAGTCAAGTGGATTAATGTGATTGTCAATTGCATGCCACTTTTGTGAAATAGTTAAATATTTATTAACGTCTTCTTTTTAATCTTTTGCGAGCTTTATCTGAATGAAATGCTATCTTTAAAGGTTCACTAACATTTTCTTGCGGTTCCCATGTTGGGTTTGAATTATCTTTCCATTGAACTAAATAATATTTCTTTCCTGATATCCATTTTAATTTTAATAATTTAATAGCCTCATACCATTCGTTATTTTTGTTTTGACTTTGATTTGATGTTGATTCGTCAACATCACTTTGAGAGTTGTTTTCTTGATTTTCTGTTTGATTTAAATCTCCATTTAAATTATCAATATTTGGTTGATTTATATTACCAGGCTCATTATTTAAAGCTTTGTTATCTTTTAAATGATTTGGAGGTGGCCTGAAATCATTTGGATCTTTATAAGCTTTAAGTCTGTTTGCATGAATGAATGATTTAACTGGCCTAAGGGTTTTTAAATTAAGTAGCTTGTAAATTAAATCATGTCGATTTTCTAGTATAGAAAATGGTCCAGTCCACTTAGGTTCTAATTTCTTTTTCTTTCCTATTTGTACTCTTTCTTGTTTAAGTAAAACATGATAACCTACCTTAAAATTTGGTATTTTAGTAGCTTTATCATAATATGTTTTGCTTTTAAGTTAAGCATCTTCCAAATTTGTTCAAGCAAGATCATGAATAATTTTAACTCTATTGATTAATTGATCTATATATTTTTCTGGAGATTGAGTAATTAATTCTTCAGGAATTAAGGCTGTATCTATCGGTAAAGGCATTTCTCTTCCAAATATCATATAGTAAGGTGAAAAACCTGTAGATTGAGTACAATGACTCATTCTAAATGCCATCATAATACTCGGTAAAACTTGCGGCCAATTTGTTTGTTGTTCAGAGCAATACGCTCTTAAAGATTGAGCTAAAGTAGAATTTGTTCTTTCGCATGCTACATTACTTTGCGGATGGTATGAACTAGTGAAATTTTGTGTAACATTAAACATTTTGCATAAAAGATTGACAATCTTGCTTAAATTACTTGCATGTCTGTCAGATACGAAATATCGACATGCTCTATATCTAGCAAAAATTTCAGAATATAAAATGTTTGCAATTTCTTCAGCTTCTTTAGTTTTCATTGGAAAACTTTCGCACCAATGCGAGAAAGAATCTGTCACTAACAAAATATATTTGTATTTTTCTTTTGAAGTTGGTAATCCGCCTAAAACATCCATGTGAAGACGAACAGAAGGTCCTTGGATTGGCAATGATTTTAAAGGTGCTTTTTTAGCAGTACTGTCTTTTTTACAGTTTGGCAAATTTGACAACTAGTGACATAATCATAAACATTTTGATACATTTTTGGCCAAAAGTATCTTTGTTTAATAGCTTCATAAGTTCTTTGAACACCTAAATGTGAACCACCTTCTTTTTGATCATGAAATGATAATAAAATATCATTGCGTAATGCTTGTTTTATCAATTGATGTTTTGATGTCCTTGTTTTCGTTCTGGGTTGAAAGAAATGATACAAAGAATCATTTAGAAGTTCATATTGACTAGTTTCATATGGTATAGCTTGTGCTCTTTTCTTATCATCTGGTAAAGTACCGTTTTGTAAGAAGGTGATTATTGGTCCAAAATATGGGCATTATTTTTGTAAAGTTGAAATATCTTGTAAGGAAAAGATTGGAACTTCTTTACAGAATTTGTAATTTGTTCTAAAGTTTCCCCTGGATAAATGAAAGTAACATCGGTTAAAACTTTGGTTTGTTCCGACTGTTTTTCATAATTGCGTCTGGAAAGCGTATCGCAGTGTTTATTTCGCGATTCCAAACGATGTATAACGTCAAATTTGTATTCTTGTAGTTTTAACGCCCACCTTATTAATCTTGAATTTGTGTGTTTAATAGTTTGTAACCATGTCAAAGCTTTATGGTCTGTGTAAATAGTAAATTTGTTAGTAGCAAGATACACGTGAAAATACGCGACTGCTGATACCAATAATAATATTTCTTGTTCTGTAACCGTGTATTTTTTTTCTGCCCGCGTTAAAGCTCTACCATCATAACCGTAGCCACTTGTGATAAAATATAACCTATTGCGGAACCAGAAGCGTCACAAGATACAATAAATGGTTTATTGAAATTTGGGAAATTTAAAACTGGAGTTGATGCTAAAGCTTCCTTTAATGTATCAAAAGCGTTTTGACAATCTGTGGTCCATTTAAAAGGAGTATCTTAAGTAAGAAGTCTATTCAGAGGTGATGCAATTTTGGCATAACCCTGAACAAATTTTCTATAATAATTGCATAAACCTAAAACATTGCGGACATCATGTTGATTGTTTGGAACAGGAAAAGTGTAAACAGCTTTTGTTTTAGAAGTGTCGACTTTAAAACCTTCTTTAGAAATGATGTGTCCAAAGTAAAGAATTTCTGATTGAGCAAAATCACATTTGTTAGGTCTTAATTTTAAATTTGATTGTTTTAACCTTTGAAAAATCAAATCTAAATGTTGTAAATGAGATTCAAAATCTTTAGACCAAATAATTATATCGTCAACGTACACTAAACAATGTTTTCATGTTAAACCTCTTAAAACTTGTGTCATTAAAGACTGAAAACTTTGACAAGCGTTGTTCAACCCATAAGGCATTCTCTTAAATTGATATAAATTATCACGAGTTATAAAGGCTTTTTTATGCTTTGAGTGTTCGTCCATTGGCATTTGATAGTAGGCAGTTGTCAAATCAAGTCGTGCATAAATTTTGGCATTAGATTGGCCTATAGCATCAAATACATCGTCTAAACGAGGCAGAGGATGTTGCCGAAGAATTGACTGTTTGTTAAGTGAACGAAAATCAATGCATAGTCTCCAAGTGTTATCGTTTTTCTTAACAAGCACGATTGGTGAACTATATTCGCTAGTTGATGGTTCTATTAAATCATATTTAAGAAGTTCTTCAACTTGCCTTTGAATTTCTTGTTTAGCAGCTGGTGATGTCCTATAAGGAGGAGATTTTACGGGCGGGGCATTTCCTGTATTAATTTTATGTTTATAGACATCAGTTTTCCCCAATTCTTTTAAATTGGTTGCAAAGACATTCCTATTTTGGTTTAAAAATGTTTTTAATTGTTGTTTTTGTAGATCTGTTAAATCAGCTTTTGATAAATCAAATTGAATATCTGTTTGATTTGATTTAGTTTGTACCGAATTTATATATTTACCTGTTGTTTTATTTGTAGACTTGTCATCGTCTAAAGTAAATACATTACTTTTATCTACATCATTAAGAGTAGCTAAAATCAAACCTGACTTTAAAGTAATGACCTCATTTGTGGGATTTAAAATTTGTAGGGAACATTTGTTGTAACGATTTTTGATTAGACATCTAGTTGTTAGAAAACTGGACTTTTTTAAATTTTTGAGTGGTTCTAATAAGTAATTTTGATGCGGCAATGCCTGAGACAATCTAACACAAACGTTCATAATTGTATTTAGAGGGATGGTTGATTTCCTATAAACCCTAACAAAACCTGGTGTTGCTCTTACTACATTGATTGTAACTGAATCTTTAATTAAGGAAAACTTATTAGCTTCCAGTTTAAACAAACACTTTTTGCTTTGCAAAAATCTGTTCCTAAGATCATAGAATGTCTTAAAGCTGGTATAATATAAAAATTTTGAGAAAGGACTACTCCGCTTATTTCAAAACTTAACTCAATTTTACCTTTTACTGGTTAAGTAGCTCCACCTGCTCCAACTATTTGCTTAATGTCTGAATGTAATAAATGATTGCTTGCAAATTATTGTTTTCAAGAATGTTTTTTCATTGATAGTAGATATTATTGAACCAGTGTACAAAAGTGCTTTAATATAAATACCGTCAAAATTTACCGGGATAAGACATTGATGCATATCCGTAAGAAATTGTTTTGTCTGCGTTTTTGAATTTTCACGATTTGAACAATTGTTTTTAACCTTGTTAAACTTGTATGCCTGTCCAAAGTAGAAATTCGAACAGGCCTGTATTGCTATTGTGTTTGCATTCTTCTAGCCGATAGACAAGCTTTAGAAAAATGTCCCATTTTGTTACAAAGTTGGCAAATGACACCGCTGGCGGGACATTGGGCCCTATAATGAGAACACCCATTGCATTAGGAACATCTACGAGATGATGTTTATGATTGATTTTGATATCTAATTGGTTGTCGAAAATTTGGATTAAATTGATAGCAAGTAGGCATCCTATTGAAATATTGATTTTGTGGTGCCCTATACCTATTTGATGGATACATAGTATGATATGGTGCTCTTGGGGTATGATAAACTGGCTGTTGTACATAAACAGGATGTTGAGAAGGTTGATAAGACTGATGTTGGGTAGTATCTGGAACTGTACTATTCACATTAATAGATTGGATATGTTCCTTTAACGAATGAATTTCATTTAAAACAGTTTGATTCATGGAATTTACAGAATTTACATTCGAATCAATAGCTTTTTCTGCCAAACTTGCAGCATGCCTAAATTCTTCAATATTTTTAGGTTCTTTTGTCATGACTATTGTTTTTAAATCGGCCTTTAAACCATGCATTGCTACGGCTAGCAATATATTATCAGATATATTTCTGTTAGTAGTTAATTTCAATAACCTAGATAAGAAATCTAGTACAGACTCATTTCTTCCTTGATGTGTTTGTAAAATTGAAATGTCCAAAAGTTGTTGTTTATCTTTAAAACGATCTTTGAAAGCAGCGATCAAAAATTCAAAATGATGTTTCTTTGAATCAGCTACTGTGTCATACCAAATTTTGGCATGACCTTCTAAATGAAAAGGAAACGACTCTGCACTCTTTTTCTTTGACAAATCGTAAAAACTACAATATTGGTTAAAATTAGTAAACCAAGTTTCCGGATTTTGAGTGTTATCACCTTTAAATGTTTCAATTTTCAAAATTGATGACATGTTAAAAATGTTTGTAGGGGGTTGTAATGTCCTACCTGATAAATTGGAAGTTTTTGATACAGTAGTGGCTGCTGTAGCTCCTGCTCCTGCGGTTGCAGCTGTCGTTATAACTGGAACAATTGCCGTTGACACAATTGTTGATGTTGTAGATGTGACAGTTGGTGCAATTGATGCAGTTGTAGCAATGGAAGCTGTAGCTGATGTGGATGTTGGCAATTTGGGATAAAGAGATGAAAAATGTTGTGGAGTCTGTAGTCGATTTGTAACAGGTGCTGGTCTTTTAGAAAACGTAGATGGAATGGATGGCCTATGAATGATGGACGGTCTTAAAGGGGTGATACTGGTTAGAAGGGTAGGTTGTCCTGTCCACGATGAAAGGAAATAATTGGTGTTTGAATGAATAGGCGATGAATGGAAGAAAGGCTGGTCGTCCATGTAAGGTATGGTGGTGTCGTTATCACAATCAACAACTGGATACGATGGTGGATGAGCGTTCTTGAAGGTGACAACGTTGTCTGATTGGTTAGCAAAAATGTCTAGGTTATCAAATGCCGACTCAATTTTGGACTGGATTTCCTGATGGTAGTTAGATGGTGTATTTCCTGGTTTTAGTAGTTTCTTTCAATTGTTAAACATGGCCCTCCACCATTCTATTGTGTTGTATTTTGTGTTGAAATTATGGTATGTAAAACCCGACAATTGTAATGCCCTTTTGGCACAATCTAGGGGGAGGCTCACGGTAGGAGGCCGGAACAACAACGGAAAAGAAAAAACCAAACTTAAATATCAAGAAACTCGCTATTAATGTTATAGCGGCTTGATTGCTTTATATACTAATTTCTGCGTGTCATAGTGAGCCTTATCTATTATTCTTAATCTGAAATTTCCAACCCAATTAAATAAGAATGCCTAAATATAGTTGACCATTTTGACCATTGATCATAGTTTATGACATGATTTGTCAACTTTTATCAAACAAAAATTAAGTAATATGTGTACTAACAGAAAGTCACTTTGAACAACGTGACATTTACTTGAACCACAAATCTATTTGCTGTTTCCCACGCTCACAAATTGAACATGAAAGTTTGGCTTTTATAGTATATAGCAGTTAAACAATAATTGCCTATAAAATATTTTTCACAGAAGATTTTACATGTATTAATTAGTAAACTATATGAAAATTAAATAAACTGCATTTTTCTATTACAATAGATACACGGATTTCAAAGTAAATTTGATCAGACCAAACTTACATCAGTCACGGAAAAGATTTTGGAAAATCCGTGCTCCTGTCCTTTGGTATTTAAAAGGACGACGGAAATATAAATAAAGGCATTAAAAATTATTGTATACTCAACCATGCATCTGCGGCAGTGATATGTTATTTTTGTTTTTAAAATCCAGGCACTCGTGCTTCCTCCACCAATACAAACTGACCGCCACGAAATAGCACAAAACTGTAGAAAGTGGCGTTAAGCACCAAACAAGCGAATAAGCAATCGAACACCTTAAAAATATAATGAAATTAGAACACAATTTGATAGAAAAATAAATTACGGCAACATTAACTCACCGATCCTCCACATAAAAACCAACAAGGAAGAAAAATCAAGGTAACAAACAAAACTAAGGGAATCTCATGAACAACGAAAAAAGGAGACGAGGTGCATTGACAGGGTAACGAGGTGCATCGACAGGGTAAACGTCATCTGCTTTGCATGCATCACCCCCATGCGAATCAAAGCTCAGTCGTAATATGAAATAGGAGATAATCGGTTTAATTACAGATTAGAACACTGATTTAGTATATAAAGATCTAAGACTGCAAAAACATGTCGCTAGAGCTGAGACACAAATATATAGGGTGACTGTAAAACTTATGTTGTGTCGATTTCAGTCGTCCTTACCTCTGTTGGAGTACTTCTTGTATGAGGAGCCCACCCCTTCTTAAGTGCGTATAGTTTGAGCATGAACGTGCACAATGTATCAGTTAAAATATGTTAACGCCATACATTGGAGCTTAGGGTATGTTATTGCTCAGAAATGGGAGGTTGACAAATGGAAAGTTTCAATCATCATGTGTGTCATACATTCTAGTTTGAAATCGTCAAACTGAGTCGATATCGAGGAAAATATCAAGATATGAAGCAGATCTTGTGTTTTCTGTAGAATCCTTAATTTCAAGATCACTGAAATATCTGAGATGAAAGTACTCACTAAAATTTGGGTTATATAGTAACAGAGCATTATCAATATATCTGAAAGTGAAATTAAAGAACGTTGCAAAATTTGTTTTTTTTTGTACGAAAACAACTTGGCCAGTACGGGTACAAAATTAGTACCCATTGGAATACCAACTGTTTGATGAAATACTAAACGAAGTCTACAGACGCCAATAATTCAATATCAAAATACCCAGTTGTTATTAATCTGTGTTTTAATTCGTCGACTTCATATATTCAAACAAGGTATAAACAAAATATATCTAAATTTATAGGGTATTTCTGATTCTGATATGGCCGGACTTTGACACCTATCTATAGAAAAATGAAGAGATGTGGTATGAATTCTAATGAGACATCTATCTACCAAGATTCAAGTGAAGTGGATGAAGCAATTATAGGCCACCATACGACTTTCCTCAATGAGAAAATCCATATCGTATAGTTGGCTATGAAAGGCCCCTTTATGAAAAATAGTAAACAATTCAAACGAGAAAACTTACATCCTCATTTATAATTGATAAAAGATATATTTATACATCCCTGGTTTTCAACAGTTTGGGTATGAGCATTTCTGATGAAGTAAATCCAGTAAAGCGCTTCGGAGACATGCAACTTATAGTGATATTTGCACCTTTCAATGTAAATGTAATGTACACTGACCTCAATCAATTGACAAGGAATGTATAATGCCTGTCTATTTCTTACATAATAATTCTTTAGAAATGACATACAAGTAAGAGTTTTAGGTAGCTATAAAACCAGGTTTAATCCACCATTTTCTACTTAAGGAAAATCCTGTACCAAGTCATGAATACGACAATTGTTTTCCATCCGTTTGATGTGTTTGAGTTTTTGGTTATACTATTTGATAAGGGTCTTTTCCTTTTGAATTTTCCTTGGAGTTCGGTATTTTTTGTTATTTTACTTTTAAAAATAAAGTGAATTTCGAACTTATTTAATTATCAGTCATTACATTGACAAAAAAATATATATATTTCTAATATCATTTAAAACTGTTTATACCATGATAATAAATGTTGCACACATATCTACCTCTTCCGAAAGGTATATTATCTTAACCTCGTCCTTTTTGTGTTTATCTACCCTGGTTTAGTTAAACGATCGATTTAAACGAAATGCATGAACGATTGTGAAAGAAAATTAAAATTACGAGTTGGCAAATAAAACGTAGAATTCAACGTCTATTTCAGAAATCCCAACACCTACATACATTATTATTGGAGGAGCTTTTAAACAATCCGTTCTTCTAGATCTGTCCTTCGTTTAACTTGATACTGAAACGTCTCAAGAATCTTGTTAACGAAAGATAAACCGGGAAATGTACCAAAAATGAGACAATTAATAACTTTGAAATGGAACTACAATGACAATGATGTATTTAAAGTTTCCAAGTATTTTTTTTTTAAATTTTGCTTTTATCTTTTTGTGTGATAATCATTCATATAAATAACTTCGACTAGGATAAATATTCTGACTCGAGTAAAGTAACACGATGACGTTATAAGCAAACGTCATTGACGTTGCTTAAGAAAAAAGCAGTACACAGATTATTCTTGATCTTCAAATCGAGAAAGTCAAACTCGTTTTCAAAACCATAGATAATCTATAAGGCTCTTCTGGAAGTTCTGTTTTTGTAAATAATTACTTTTTTTGTTATAGACATTATTTTATAATTGGTAAACGTATTAACGTCGTTTAGCGCGGTAATTACGTAACAGTATATTGGACGATATTGTGATTTCATGTAGTTTTGATAAAGATTTCGTTTTGAGAAGACGGTCTTCATTATTTCATTAGAATATATGTCATATTGGTGCCGTGACAAAAAGATCGATTAGCTAAACTGAAAACTAATCGTGCTGGCCGCCGTGGTGCAGTGACAAAATTACTAAAGCGAGTGAGCGCAAATCTCCAGGAGTTGTTACAGGAATACGATGCAGTGGGGTAAAATATGTTTTAATAAAACTCAGTTTAAAAGAAGTCCGAGTCCGATGTTTGAATAGATAACAGAAGAAACTAAGCAAAATGACAATGATCAACATAAGTAAACAAAGGACTACTAGCAGTTACTGACATTCCAGCTCTATACCTCAATTAAACTGATTTAAAGATTATGTCTTCATCACATCAAAAACAAGTTCAATCATTCCTGCTAGGGGCTTAGTATCATACTATCATAAAATATACGAGAACAACATAACCCGTATCATGCCAACAACTGGTTTTAGAATAAATGTGTATTTCCGATGCAAAGACCCTATGAGTGAATCAATATTAAAACCAAACCTTACCCTTCTCACGTTAGGAGGAAATATATTGGAATGACAGCCATTCTATCCCTGGGATTCCTTTTGTGCAGCAGTACATGGAAATATGTCCTTAAAGGACGTCAAGAAATTTAACTAACTTAAGTCTCAATTGTACAGAGAAGCAAGTCGGTGTATTACAGGATAACAAATTACAAACACAAACTAACCCAACAAAATTGTGAATGCCTATCTGCAAAGCTTAATTAGTCTACCCAGTCCATCCGCAAATATTAGAGAGCTAAAGAACTTTTACGACAGTAAAGATAATTATATTCGAGGACTTGAGGGAATGGGACAGACACATGAATCGTACGGGAAACTTCTAGTACAAATAACCCTAAATAAAATTCCCGGAAACATCCGACAAAATATGGTACGCGTTCATGGAAATGATAGATAGAACTCACAGTTGCCACGATACACAATTCAGCATGAGATTACAATCCAAGAAGCAGGTCAGCCAGTAAATTGTTACGAATTAGAGTAAGAATTTACGAATTTACACCTACATTGGCATTTATGGCAAGTACAAAACGAAATAACGATTCAAATTACAGAAATTTAACCAGAAAACCTTGAATATTTTGTAATGACTGTCATGCCCCAATTGCATGCATGAAAAAAATATTGATGACAGAAAGCGCACTATTAAAGATAAACAGTTATGTTTTAATTGGTGGACATTGTTGTTAGGGTGTTTTTGTCCTGTCGAAAAACCCATAAGTAAGCCGTAACGCCTGACTGTACTTTCTTGTGACCGCGGCATAACAAATACAAGGTAGAGATACAAAAATACCTCTATAAAGCTAACAATAGTATGTTCTATCCTAAAAGCATACTACATATTCCATATTCACTGAAACAGCAGGGTTATTTAACAAATTTTAGTGGCAAAAAACAGAAAAATTCCTTTCCCCTCGGTCATAAAACAAATAATTTAACCTGTAACAGATATGATTTTATTATTATACAGATCTTTTGTATAGAAAACAATAACCATGCTTTGAAGTTATGCAAAAACAGATTTTAGCAGTCAGTTGTATAAAACTTTTAATGTATTTATATATCAAACTGGTAGTTTCATACATACAACTGTTGCAAATATGGCTTTGTTTAAACACTTCTTGTTCATATTATAGCCAAAGTATGTTAAATACATGTTTACAGATGATACTTTTGTGAAATGATTTCTAAACTGACCAATTGAGACAGAAATTGTGAACTTTTATAGATAAATGGGCATACAGTAAGACGTGGACTGGAGACAGAGACAGGATTTGATATTTATATAATCTTGAATGTTAGAATGATTACATAGTAACTATTAAACTTTACATTTATAGTATTATGACTTACTTTCAGTTTGTTATCAGAGTAGTTTTATACAGGTTTTAGACATTTCATGTCAGAAAACATGCACATAGGGTATTAAGCTGACAATAACTAAAGTCTGGTTTTCAAATTCTGTGAAAATTGAAGCAGTGGGATTATTAAATGTATTGTAAAAGAAAAGTTAAGAGTACATGCAGTGATTTTTTTTAGCCTATGATTCTGATAAATAAGAACAGTTGTGAGAAAAAGTGTTTTTCAAGATTTTTCTATTTGAATAAATCTTAGTTTAGGTTGCACTTTGTAAATACAGCTGTTTCACAAACCACGCCTCTTCTGGGGAGATATATAATATTCATAGATATTTTGTTTTGTTTACCTACTGGTTCCCAGAAATGATCTCTATGTTTCATCTCATAGAGAGACAACTTGGGAATGTTACCAGTATAAACGCACATGGATAACGACCAAATTGAATTCTGAGGAAGACCCAAAGCGAAGAGAGGGATAGTACAGAATTTAAGTATTTATTTAGTTTAAACTCAGAAGTTCGAGGCATATAGATGTGAAAATATGCCACACAACCCTATGTTTTGACCTTTGAAAAAATAGTAGTGCATATGAACATTCCATTCTAATATATCATTTTTTTACGAAACTTCATAGTAAAACTTTCAGCCGTAAAAGGAGTTCCTATTGAAAATTGCATTGTCTTCATTTACAGAAGTACAACCTGAATTCAAGTGGCTACTGTATTTTAATGAGCTCATACTACAGATTTAATATCAATTAATGTACTTATCGTCCCAAAGAATGTCACCCCAAAACAAACGTACGCAAGAAACCAGTAAAATTTTCCGTACTAATATTAATTACAATTACCACACCGTGTATCACATAACAAGGACTTTGAAGTTACAATCTTGATCGGCGCTGATTATTTTTGGGATATTGTAGAGGACAAAGTAATTCGAGGACCAAGACCAACCGCAGTGAAATCAAAATTCGGGACTTATGCATCGAAATTCATCACGAAATTAAACTCGTCATCTTCTGCAATCATGAACATTATAACCCCGCTCTGACATGAAGAATGTGAAATACACAAGTTTTTTTTTGGGAAACTGAGTCCAGTGGAACGAAAGAGACCTGTGGTATTTCGAGGAAATATCATTTGGACATGCTTTGATACTATATATGCCCTTGAATTTTTACTAGATAACATTTTTGTTCGCTTTGGAGATTCCGTATATCGTCAGGTTATCGGAATTCCAATGGGGACTAACTGTGCACCACTTATTGCGGACCTTTTTTTGTATTGCTATGAGTTACAATTTATGACAAAAATCAGTAAAGACCCATCGAAACAACATCTGATACACAAATTTAATAATACTTTCAGATATTTGGATGATATTTTGGCTCTCAATAATGACGACTTCAGTATGTATACTAAAGAAATTTATCCTGTTGAACTTACTTTAAATAAAGCTAATACTAACAATGACCACTTCCCTTTCCTCGATCTTGATATCTATATCATTAACGGAAAGCTTAATACTAAAATATATGATAAAAGAGATGATTTTTCATTTCCTATCGTTAATTATCCATTTTTAGATGGTGACGTTCCCTTGTCACCATCTTACGGTGTTTATATATCTCAACTTGTACGATTCGCTCGTGTATGTAACAATGTTTTAGATTTTAACGAGAGAAATGTATGTATTACTGAAAAATTATTACACCAGGGTTTTCGATATCACAAACTAGTCAAAACATTTACTAAATTTTATCATCGGTATAAGGACATCATTCGTAAATATAGCTCAACATGCAGACTTCTTATACGTTCAGGTATTTCACATCCAATTTTTTATGGAAATATTCTTTATAAAGCACAAAAATGTCAGTATTCACCTCTGAAACTAACAAAACCTTTAAATAGACTTATTAAGAAGGGATATAGTTACGATACTGTTGTCAGGTCATTAAAGATTGCATATTTTGGCGTTGATATTGATTCACTTATAGGGTCTTTGCATCTGCACTAAACACATTTATTTAAAAACCAGTTGTTGGCATGACACGGGTTATGTTCTTCTCATATATGTTATGATGGTATGATACTAAACCCCTAACGGGAAGGATTGTGCCTGATATTCATATGATGAAGACATAATCTTTCAATCAGTTTAATTGAAGTCTGGAGCTGGCATGTCAGTTAACTGCTAGTAGTCTGTTGTTATTTATGTATTATTGTCATTTTGTTTATTTTCTTTGGTTACATCTTCTGACATCAGACTCGGACTTCTCTTGAACTGAATTTTAATGTGCGTATTGTTATGCGTTTACTTTTCTACATTGGCTAGAGGTATAGGGGGAGGGTTGAGATCTCATAAACATGTTTAACCCCGCCGCATTTTTGCGCCTGTCCCAAGTCAGGAGCCTCTAGCCTTTGTTAGTCTTGTATTATTTTTAATTTTAGTTTCTTGTGTACAATTTGGAGTTTAGTATGGCGTTCATTATCACTGAACTAGTATATATATTTGTTTAGGGGCCAGCTGAAGGACGCCTCCGGGTGCGGGAATTTCTCGCTGCATTGAAGACCTGTTGGTGGCCTTCTGCTGTTGTCTGTTCTGTGGTCGGGTTGTTGTCTCTTTGACACATTCCCCATTTCCATTCTCAATTTTACAAGACGAAAGATCAATTATCAAGAATCCAGTAATTATCTCAAATCGAACCCGTACATTGCAAAATTTCCATGGACACCTGACCATCCGAAGTTGTCTAGCAACGAAATGATAGCAACGGAAAGGACTTTTAGTGTCATTAATCGTCTAGTCAAAGAACCGGAATTGTTGAAACTGTATGGAGAAATCATAAAAGAACTTCCCTTTTGTTAATTTTCCTTTTTTTGACGATGATGTTCCTCTGGCACCATCTTGCGGTGTTTATATATCTCAACTCTTTCGTTTTGCTCGTATCTGTAGTGACGTTTTGGATTTCAATTAGCGTAATCTATGTATTACTGGTAAATTATTAAGTTAGGGATTTCGTTACCACAAATTACTTAAAACCTTTACTAAATTCTTCCATAGATTTGGTTTGCAAGTTTGGCTGTATCTGTAAAAAACTTATTTCAGACGGAATAGCACATCCTAAAGTTTATGGTGATGTTGTTTACCGTGTTGAGCGCTCACAAACATGTTTAACCCCGCCACATTCTTTATGTGCCTGTCCAAAGTCAGTGGTTTTGTCGTTGGTTCATGTCTGTCATATTTGTTTTTCGTAAATTATTTGTTATAAATCAGGACGTTAGTTTTCTCTATTGAATTGTTTCATATTTTTCATGTGGGGGCCTTATATAGCCGACTATACGGTATCGGTTTTTCTCATTGTTGAAGGTCGTACGGTTTCCTATAATTGCTAACATCCACTTAATTTGAACTTTGGTGGATAGTTGTCTCATTGGCAATCATACCACATCTACTTATTTTTATAAGAAGAAAGAGGATTTATTAACCATCCTTATACGCAAAGTATACAATTGTAGTTTTGGAATCACCCAGTTTAAATGATTGTTTATCTTCATCGCCTCCGTAGTTGAATAAACTTTCTGATATTCTTTCAAGATTCCTTTTCGAAAGATACGCCATTACTATTGACATTAAAAAGGCCTTTCTAGCAATTGGTCTCGACGAGAAGGACCGAGATGCAACACAAAAAAGGGACGAAAGATACCAGAGGGACAGTCAAACTCATAGATCGAAAACAAACTGACAACGTCATGGCCAAAAATAAAAAGACAAACAGACAAATAATAGTACAGATGACACAACATAGAAAACTAAAGACTAAGCAACACGAACCCCACCAAAAACTGGGGGTGATCTCAGGTGCTCCGGAAGGGTAAGCAGATCCTGCTCCACATGTGTATTGCTGAGTGATCCTAGCAACTCTCATAGCGAACTACAAGCATACAGATTTAAGGTAATTTTATTTGGTGCTACTTGCTCACCCTTTATCTTAAACGCATCTTTACGAAAGCATTTATCGATGCACCCAAGTACTACATCAAAAATACACCATCAAGACTTGTATGTGTAACTACGGAGGAAGCAGCATTGAAACTGTATAGTAACTCAAGAGGACTTTTAAGTAGCGTCAGTTTCAATCTTAGAACATGGAAATCACACAGTGAGAAACTCAGGGATCAATATGGCAGCACAAAAAAAAACCGTACTAGATTTGGACACCGAAACAAAAATTCTCGGTAAGTGTTTGAATTCGAAGTCAGACATTCTGACATTCTCTCAGCAGAAGAACAGTCAAATAGACAATTCAAAAATAACAAAGCGAGAAATTTTACGGCAATCTTCGTCTATGTATGACCCTCTCGGATATCTTGGACCACTTACTGTGAGGAACAAGCTTTTGATACAGAACTTACGGAAAACAATTACGACTGGGACAAAGTGTTAACTAGCAACATACTTTAATCATGGAGCGATATCATAAATGTTACTTCCAACACACAGATTTTACGTCATTATTTCACATGACATGACAACGGAGACAACAATAAAGTGGAATTACATGTTTTTGTTGATGTCAGTCAAAGAGCGTATGGAGCTACCCATATCTATGCAACGGACATTCTTCTTCTTTAGTCATTGGTAAAAACCGTATTGCGCCATTCAAAGGAATTACGTTACCAATATTGGAGCTAATGGTCGCCGTCATTGAAACCCGTATACCAAGCTAGGAAATATTAACAGACAACTTAGAAATAGAGCGCACTGTGTTATGGAGTGATAGTCAGATAGTACTTCATATAGATATCATCTTCAAAATCATTCGGTAAATTTGCAAATAACTGTACTAAAGAGATTAAAGAAGCAACACGTAACAGCGAATAGAAATACGTGCCAACTGAATCGAACCCAACCCTCTTTAAACTAAGGGTATATCAGCTACACAGTTCAAAGAATCAACATTATGGATGCGAGGTCCAGGTTGGATCTCAGATGAAGATAATTGGCCTACATGGACACAACAGACGAAACAGAAAACAACTCTTTTGACGACTACAGGTGACAACGATAACACAGAGACATTTGGTTGAACATCGCTGCCCGGAATTACGAAAATTTTTGACTTATCTAGGTTTTCTTCATTGAAAATGTTATTGCGAGCTACGAGTAATGTTTTGAAATTTGTGAGAAAATGTAGAGACAGATGAGCATACAAACTTAGAAAAAACATATACACATACAGGAAAGAATTACAAACGAAGAAATTCAATTTGCAACACATCTGTGGATTTTGACGTACAAAACGAACGATTTATGGGAGAAAAAGATAAAATTTTGAATAATTTAGGAATCAAAGAATTGCCTTTATTTAAACAACTATGCCTATTTATTGACGATAAAAGTATCATAAGATGCACCGGGCGCATACATAGTTCCACGTTGGATAACTGTACATAATTTGATAAAAAAAATGCAAGCAATGCCGTAAAGTCATTGCAAAATCATCTTCGCAACCAGATGCATCCCCACTTCCGAAAGACAGGGTGATGGATAAAAAGTAAAATAACAAAAATACCGAACTCCAAGGAAAATTCAAAACGAAAAGTCCTTTATAAAATGGCAAAATCAAAAGCTGAAGCTCATCAAACGAATGGAAAACAGCTATCATATTTCTGACTTGGTACAGGCATTTCCTTAAGTAGAAAATAGTGGATTAAACATGGTTTTATGGCTAGCTAAACCTCTCATTTGTATAACAGTCATATAGAATTCCATTATATTGACAATAATGTGTGAGCAAAACAAACAGACATAATAGGTAAAAAGTAAAAAATTAAGGTACAGCAGTCAACATTGTGTTATAATCTTAATCATTATAAAAACAAATAACTATTTCAACAAAGAAAAACAATATGGATTATAGACACTCTAAAGACAAAGTACATAAGCAAATATGAAAGACAAAAATACAAAAATGACCATAGCACAATAACACAATGGCGGGATGTATAAATACCTAGCCACGCCAAAAGTATATTACCAAAAGTGGACTAAACAGTAAAAAGAACACTATAACACGTAATTAAGATGGTAAACAACGTCAGTACCTATAATCTTTATTTCAAGACCATCATGTATTATTTGTGAAGTTGATACGGAATATTTATCAACAAGGTCTTGGTATCTTCCGATAAACTTATTTGTAGAAAAAGGACGAGACGTTCTTTGACATAACCCTGATTCATCAACTTTCTGCGCAGATACTGGTGACGTTTTTTAAAGTCTGAGTAGCAGCTCGTGAATACCGAATGAGTTGGGAAATGTATATCCCATATCCAAGTGAAATTGCTATATTACTGCTAAGGTGGGGGAAATATATAATTTGAAAATTAAAATCGTCTCGTTTGTCATAGATTATGGTACTGAGATTACCACCTATGTCAAATTCGAGGTATAAGTCTAAAAATGAGGCGGAGGAAGCCGTGTCTGTTGTTTCGCAAATTTCTAGTTCTGGAGGATATATTAATGGAACCCAATCAAAAATGTTTGGATTGTTAATGGAAAGAACATCATCAATATATCTGAATGTGAAATAAAATGGTCTGGCTTCTTTGATCTTTTTGTTTTTGATAAGTGTCTGAAGGAAGTCCGACTCATATGAAAATAAAAAAAGGTCGACAAGTACAATGTAGAGGCGCATATGATTCCGTTTACTACAACAGGTGTTGATTTTGCCGGACAGCTTTACGTTAAAGAAACCGGAATTTTTGTTTACATATGCGTGTGTTCGAGCTGTACATTTAGAACTTGTTCCAGATAAGACACTGAACGCTTTCATGTTAGCATTTAGACGATTCGTCAGTAGGAAGGGATACCCTAATACAGTGTATTCTGATAACGCCCCACTTTTGTTTCCGCGACATGTAAAATTCCTCGGATGTTGAACATTTAAATCATCTCAAGAGCAGCACCTTGGTATGGTGGGTGTTTGGGAGAGACTGATCAATTTAACAAGGACAACATTGAATAAAGTCCTGGGAAGATCACAAGTTAATGCGGATGTGTTACAAATAGTTCTTAAAGTGATTGAAAGCGTTCATAACGATCGACCAATAACGTACATTTCGTAGGACATCCGAGACCCAAAGCAGTTGACACCGTCACATTTATTACAAAGGAAGAGAAATCACCTGATAACTTTATAAACACAAAGGACAACATGATAACAACTTCCAAATTACCAATTTCCCATTTCTCAGCAGAAACTTACCCTCTGCCCCATCGTATGGTGTTTACATATCTCAATTGATAGGTTATGCTCGTGCATGTTCACACTAGTACTATAAGGACTTCATATACTGGAGTGTGCTCCTTTCGCAGAAACTTTTTTTAACACTCAAATTGATTCTTTATTGCACATATTGCTGTTTTAACCATAAACTTGGTGTACAGCATTCCATCAAGTATCCCTGTTAAATTAATTACTAAATATCCAGGAGGAATATTCAGTAAAATTAACAATAAATAACATTGGTACAAATATCTGAATATATAAATTACTGTTACAAACAGTCTGTACTAATACAAAATTAGTATAATATTTATATTTATAATAGTATCTGTAATATTACAATATCTATAATTACACAAGTTTGTAAGTATTTTTACGGAAATTATTTGTTACTCCGGAATGTTTTTTTTTATACTATCTCTAATGTATCAGAAACGAAATGCGGTCAGTGTTACAAGAGCGCAATTATTTGTGTACATTTTACCGGCAAGTTTTTTTACAGCAAGATGGTACTCAGAATAGAATCCTGTACGGCTTCTGATTGGCACTACTTTTAATCGAAAGCTTATCCAATTAGGTTTAAAAAATCCAGAAAATCAAATTCACATTTTGCAAAGTATAGAAAATATCTTCCATTTTTGCACGTCGGGGCCATTAAAAATATGCCTTTTTCATTAAGCAAAAAAAAAAAATAGACGATCTTTTTCAACTGCATTTGAAGTCAATTTTTGCCGCATGACCATATATATTTTTTTGGTTGTAATGTAACAATGGCATTTCTAGTAACAGGAACTGCTACCCGTTTTTCCCTAGTTTGTGTAGTCTTCGGGAAAAAAATACGGAACACCACTGGTACCCTATGGAAAATGCATTACGAATAATTGCGCTCTTGTAACCTATAGGAAAATGACATTTTTTTTTAATAAGGCTTTGAAAAATGTTAAAAATAGTCATTTTGCTTGAAAAAAATGCTAAACGGTAATTAATAGGGTCAAATGGACTTTTCAACGTGCATTCAAGCTATAGTCTGTTTCCTATTTGTATAGATTTCCATATTTGAAACTAGGGTGGGCTCGAATGTCGACACAGTATAAAGAGAATAGAACGTTTTTGTGATATCTACTGTTTTTATTGGGAAAAGCATGTAATATATATCTTGAATTTGGAGATACATTTTGGTTTTTAAACATAATGATCGTGACTCAGTTGCTATTCTAGCAAAAAGCAAATTTGGTGAAAATTGGCAAAAAGTGCCCCTCAGCAAACACCAACGATTTAGTTAAATTGCAAAGTAGAAAAATTAATCTTGGCATTGAATATTGTAGTTCAAGAATAGTTTTTCTTGCCAAAGTAGTAATATTATCATATATTCGAAATTTGGAAAAACTATAGTCTGTTTCAAGAACGTATTTTTTCAAGAAATGATTTCATTTAAAGCCATTCTTTAAAATTCTATGTAGCTTTTCCATATCAGAACGGTTTTGTCGGCAATATGATCAGTGCTGGATGACCTTTGAAAAATTAGGGCAGTAAATAAACATTATCTTCATGTCTTTTTGAACAGTACCGTATTTGGTCAGAAAATCAGTTCAAATTTTTGGCCTGATCGACGGGCAATAAATAATTCTCCAAATTCAGAGAGTGATCAGATAATGTTTTGAAGATGTGATATGAGCTAGATAGACGCTAGCGCTTCATTTGGCCCGGGCGCTTAATTTTAGAATTTTTTTTGCATTACCGTATTGGTTACAAGAGCGCAATTACTTGTTTACATTTTACTGGCAAGTTTTTACCCCAAGATGGTACTCAGAATAGAATCCTGTACGGCTTCTGATTGGGTGATGCAGAATTGGAATTACTTTTTATCGAAAGCTTATCCAATTAGGTTTAAAAAATCCAGAAAATCAAATTCACATTTTGCAAAGTATAGAAAATATCTTCCATTTCTGCACGTCGGGGCCATTAAAAATATGCCTTTTTCATTAAGCAAAAAAAATAGACGATCTTTTTCAACTGCATTTTAAGTCAATTTTTGCCGCATGACCATATATATTTTTTTGGTTGTAATGCAACAATGGCATTTCTAGTAACAGGAACTGCTACCCGTTTTTCCCTAGTTTGTGTAGTCTTCGAGAAAAAAAATACGGAATACCACTGGTACCCTATGGAAAATACATTACGAATAATTGCGCTCTTGTAACCTCAGAGACCTCGCACGTTTTTTCAATCCTCGTGTTTGGATATATTGTTTTGTGAATGTTTTGAAAATTTGGAATAATGACTCGAAAAGGGAAGTTGTTGTACTGATATAATTTTGTGTTTTACAACTTAATTATTTAATAAATTTGTTATTGATTTGACCCAAATAAATATTGCGTCGTACGCAGAAACTGACACTCCGTAAATTTTATGGACACCATCACGAATTGGTTTATCTATACGATGTGTTTGTGTCTAAACTAACTAACGACATTTTACCACGTCTTACATTGTGGTTTACCATCTTCATCGTCTGGTCTGCTAAGTACCGAACGTGACATATTCCCGAATATGACTGTTTTTCCGAGTGTGTATTCGCATTGCTATCAGACGTGTCTCGGTATTTATACATCCAACATTCATGTATTTAGTTATGATGTTTCGTTTGTAAGTCTGGTTGGATATTGTGTTATGTCTTATCATATGTGGTTTGAATTCTATTTTTATTTTCTATATGTATGTAAAAGTTAAGATAATCAATCAGCTTCTTAATTTATATGATTTTTAGTTTAAAGCAACTTTATGCTCAGGATTTATTTGTTTTTACACGGTTTTGATTTAGAAGAAAAACCGACATAGTTAGAAAATACAAAAAAAATACACCATTACTAACACAATTATATATTAATATTCGTGTAATGGTTAAAAAAAATACATAAAATAACACCATTACAAACTTTATCCCAATTTTACATTTTATTTTTAGAAATTTACCTGTGACGTCACTTTTTGTGGCGTTGATACATTCGTGTAACGCACAGTTCATAATTCTATTGAAGTGTACATGGGAGGTGTCCGATGTTACATGTGCCACATGTGGAGCAGGATCTGCTTACCCTTCCGGAGCATCTGAGATCACCCCCAGTTTTTGGTGGGGTTCGTGTTGCTTAGTCTTTAGTTTTCTATGTTGTGTCATCTGTACTTTTATTTGTCTGTTTGTCTTTTTATTTTTGGTCATGGCGTTGTCAGTTTGTTTTCGATCTATGAGTTTGACTGTCCTTCTGGTATCTTTCGTCCCTCTTTATTCAGTGGTTTACATGTTGTAATGTACTATTATATTATTTATTTATGTATTTCTCTGTCCTGAGTGTTCTTGCGTTTATTTGTACTGTATTCCTGTCACGTAATGTTGTCATTTTAGCGGTATTTTTAACATTGCCATATGAGCGGGAGGTTTGGCTAAAACCAGGTTAAACCCACCATTTTTTCTTAAAATGTCCTGTACCAAGTCAGGAATATGGCAGTTGTTGTCAAATAGTCCGTTTCTATGTATGTTGGCGTTTGTTTTTGTAGCAGGTCAGTGTTTCTGTTGTTCCGTTGTTTTCCTCTTATAGTTGATGTGTTTCCCTCGGTTTTGGTTTGTGACCCGGATTTGTTTCAGTTAAATCGATTTATGACTATTGAACATCGGTATACTACTGTTGCCTTTATTAATAAACTATATAGAACTGAATACCTAACTGGATTGAGAGATTAGTGCCGTGTGACAGGAAAAATCAATACACATGTGAACATCGGTTCTGTTGTACTTATCATGGACAATTTACAAAGAACACTGTGGAAGTTAGGTATTATAGAAGATGTGATTGCAGGACTTTTACATGATTTACGTATTCGTGATTCGTATATCAAATGGATTAATTACTACACGGCCAATTGTTAAACTAGTCCCACTTTAATTATGAACGGTAAAGTCATTTTGAGGCCCCTAGAATGTTGTAAATTACTTTCATTTATTATAGATATTTTCTTAAAATTGGTAAACGTCTTAACGTCGTTTAAATAAAGATTTTGTTATGTGAAGACTTTCTTCAGTATTTCACTAGAACATATGTCATATTCTGCTTTACGCCTTTCAATGAATCTTGTCACCATTCTTTACACAGTGAAAGAAGATCTTTTATGACAATCAGATGTTAATTCTAAAAGTGTCTTGAGATCTATTTGGTAATCATTAATCGCTTTGATTAGAGAATTTTACAGTAATATCAACACTTGATTTTCCATACTCTGCACTTCTATTCCCAACCCTGAGATAAAATATTGACTACACCACTTTAGTTTGACGTTTAGATAAATATTGATAATGTCCATTAACTCAGGAATTCCTGTTTCACCAAGCGCCTGCATATCAACAAAATAAATCTCTATAAACATTAAAATACAAGGAATACGTTAATACATTTTGTATGCTGAAACGTTAGGAGCTATATCATAAAAAAATACCTGAATATATATTTTGCGAACTCGACATTAAAGACTCTATTGAAACTGATATGTTTGTTTCATATCATGATCTTTTTCTTGAAATTGACAAAATAAACGTCTATCACTAAGAGATATGACAAATATTTTGTGAAAAACAGTTTACTGATATTTCAAGTTATGATTCCATTATCCTCCGTAAAAGAAATGAAAAATTGAGGGAGTCACATGAACTCCAAACGGAACCGGATATGTCCACATGACAAGTAACTGTTCTGGTATCTGAAGATTGTTAACCGTAGAACATGGGACAAATACCTTTCGAATTTGTCAATCTATTGGTGTCGGTAACCGTTACTCGTATGATATGTCCATTTCAGTAATTTTTACTTACAATTTTTGTGCCAGGAGTATCCCAATGTTAATGAAATCCGAACAATGTGAACCTGAACGGCATAACATATCAATCGAGATATGTCAACACCAAACGATATTACGGAGGGATCTGCTTACCCTTCCGGAGCAACGGAGATTACCCTCGGTTTTTGTAAGCATTCGATTTGCTCAGTCTTTAGTTTTCTATGTTGTGTTTTTTTGTACTGTTGTTTGTCTTTTTGACATCTTCTTTTTTATCATGGCGTTGTCAGTTTATTTTCAACTTAAGAGTTTGAATGACTCTTTGGTATCTTTCGCCTCTCTTTTACTACTCGGAATGTTGTTGTTGACAACGAGAAATCTAGAAGTCGTCCATCAGTGTCAAAATCAAGAAAATATCCAGAAAGAAAGCATACATTCTGGCTTCGGTAGATTGAGTTATCAGCAACTAAACGATATTTCAAAATTAGTTTTAAACATATTATATTTGCTTAAATATGCTAAATTGATGAAACACAAGTAAGCATGGTATCTATGATGAGTTTATTATGAAGTTTTCTCTTAGTAAACAACTTGTTTTGATATAATATCGAAAGAGCATACACACACCACACCACACCACACCACATCACACTACAACAAATACAATGAATACAATGCAATACAATACATTACAAATCATTATAATGATTTGAAGAGTTCCACATATTACCAACATTATTGTGATAGGTTGCACCATTGGTAACTTGTAAAATTCATATACTGGTTCGCGTCACATCATAACCAACAGTTCTCTTGTAAACAATTAAAATTATTCATAGTGCTTAACAAGATTTTGTGAGGTAGACGAAATTTACCTTAAAACGATCGTATTTAATTTTGATGTCCAAAAATAGGCAGATCGGACATATTTTGACTTTATTTACTGACTACTTTTGTTTGGGTTTGATTGTAATTATAACATTGTAATAAGACTGAAAAAGGTTTTTTATGTTAATACAAACAATAATTTTACCTGGCGTAGTCGTGCGTAAAATGTATGTTGGAATTTCTCTTTGAAAAATGACTTATTTAATGAAATAAAACGTATGATTTGTAATTTTTTTTTCTTTTGTCTTGGAAATAGGCTATTAAAAATAATTTATCTACTCTATATGTGGAAATTTTGTGAAAATATATGAAGTGGAAATTCTTACCTTTCATCCTTTAGTTTCATTGATAAAAAATAATATGGACTCGTCCAGTGTCCAGTTTGAATGTTATTTAAGTTACTGTACATGTGTGTGTACATGTGAAAAAAAAGCAATTATAATTCAGTTTTAAGAAAACAAAGCTGAATAAATGAAAAAAAATAAAATAAATAAGACACTGACTGTTCATCTTTATTGTTACATTCATGCACGTTCTGATTCAATCAATATATAGATATAGGAAGATGTGGTATGAGTGCAAATGAGACAACTCTCCATCCAAGTTACAATTTATAAAAGTAAACCATTAAAGGTAAAGGTACGGCCTTCAACACGGAGCATTGGCTCACACCAAACAGCAAGCTATAATGGGCCCCAAAAAAATACTAGTGTAAAACCATTCAAACGGAAAAACCAACGCTCTAATCTATATAAAAACGAGAAACGAGAAACATATACATGTATGAAAAATTTCAACAGTTTTTAAAAAGGTAAACTAATAATAACTTAATCCATTCCAACCAAATTCCGTAAGATTCAATAACAATGACCGGTCCACGTCATAATAAGGAATAGGAGTAAACTGGGTAGGGAGAAAATGACAGATATTCTAACTTCATTTTTTGTAATTACGAATAAAAATTTATCAACCAAAAGTTTTGCTATCATTTTAAAAATGTCGTTCTTCATCGGTATAGTTTTTGGATATTTCATTTTCGTTGTTAAGGCAATAGAAAGTTTGGGCTTCAAAAGTCTACATAATTATCGACTTTATACAGAAAATTCGCCCTTTTAAAACATTTATTGTTTTACAAATAATACATGGATACAAAGTGAAATCATTTCTTAAAACACTGCAAACAATTTCATTCTGATTTGTATTGTAGTATAAATAAATAATAATAATAAAATTCTTTATTTAACGAAGATTACTCATTTAACAATGACATGTTAATCTTCCCTGAGGCCTTCGTATTGTAACAAAATGAGTTGCAAAATGAACCGTGGTATAGCAAACATCGAATTCCCTCACAAAATGTTATCACACACAATAATAGAAATGCTTTTTTATATTAGCATTATAAGGACATTATAAAAATTCATTTTAACGTAAGATTGATTCGAAATGGTGTTAACTCTATGATTGATTGATTGGTTGATTGATTAGTGTTGATTGGAGAGAACCACCGATAAATAGACTACCTTATATTTTACAGTTAGGGTTATTTGCTTGTGAGAGAGCTGTCTACGTATTTCATTATATTAATTTTCTAATTTCTGTGTCATTTGGTCTCTTGTGGAGAGTTATCTCATTGGCAATCATACCACATCTTCTTATTTCTATATCCTAGTTAATTAAGATTTGAAGTCGAACGCACTTTCCATGTGCTGGATTCGAACTCACAACCTCAGTGTTGATTACTTAGACCATTCGGTCACCAAGGCGCCCGTTTACTCTATGAAAATTATAATTAAAACAACAAGGCAAGACTGAGTAAAAATTATATTGGGTTTAAGATTTCGACTTTCATAGGTATTTGGGTTTTTGAGTTCATTACTTGATATTTATTACGTTTTTAAATTTACGTATATAATCAATTTTGCAAGTATAAACTAATGAATATTCAACAGACGTATCGTTGAAGGTATTAAAATTCATTGGACAAGGAATCTACAAAACTGTATCTAATTAAAATCAAATCTTGTAGTTTGCGCCGTTAGATTTCCTTGCAGAGAACTGTTGGGTATATAATGATCAAAATGAAAACATTTTCAAACATGTATATACCGCTGATAGAGTATTCTAAATCATAATATAATGATGGCGATATTGTACTTTTATTAAAGAAAAATATGGTAGTAAAACTTAAGATGGTTTGTCGAATATCTAGACTAGCAAGCTTTAAATCATTCGTTATTAAAAAAAAATTGTGAACTTAGTATCAGGTATAGAAAAATAAATATTTTCAGTATCTTTTTTATTTTTATGTGGTACCACAGGAAAAAAGGACGAATTTAAAATATTTTCTTTCATAAATTTGGATTCCAATTCCCCATATCAAACTTCTCATTTCGTATAAGTAACAGACCGTTTGACCAATATGCTGGTTTCAACATTATAAATTGATTGGCTATTTGTTTTTTAAGCAAACCTTAGCACAAAATGACTATACATATGTCGTGGGATCTTTTTCAAATCTCTTTTTTCATGAATTTTGGTGAAAACATTGGAATACCATTTCCAATATCAAACTTCTCATTTCGCAGAAGTAACATATCGTTTGACAAATATGATGGTTCTAACAGGATTAATTTATTAGCAGTTTGTTTCTTAAAGCAAACCTTGGCACAAAATGAGTATATATTGGCGAGTGTTTATATGTCAGAAAGTATGCGTTACGTGCATGTCTGTTCAAGTTATAATAATTTCATGAATATGGTTTTGCATCTAAGATAAGAATCCTAAAACAAATATATGTACATTAAAAATAACCACTAATTTGAAATCATAACAACACAATCTTTACTGTCTAAATTAAGGATAATTTGAAAAAGAGAGGCGAAATATACCAAAGTCGAAAATTTAAACAACTAATCAGAACAGCTTAACAAACAAAACAACTTTTAAATTAAATTTTAAGCATAATATAAAGGTAATGATATATGACGAGAAAAAAATAATAGCTGAAAGAAGGGAAATTGAAAAAAAAATCATTTTGTTTTATTTTTAGGGCATGTTGGTGTTGGATCTTTTGTCTTCATAAAATATAGCTATCTAAACCGTTCAATTTCATTAAGACCAGTTATGAATCTGCTACTGGACGAAGGTATCATAAGCTCAGCAGTCGGTACTGTGGTACTGTACTGCGGTACTGACAGGATTACAACATACCTTTCTGAAACACTCTGTTGAAAACTTAAAGAATGTAAGTTTCAAAATCTCTCCTACCAGGTTGACCTCAAATGGAGAATTTGTTTGTGTGTAAAATAGCTCCACACGTATTTATCCTTGGATTAAAACAAATTGTTTCTAAAAAAGATAAACGCAGACAAGAGCGTATGAGGAACACAATTGTATTATGCGAATATGGAATTTTAAAGTCTGGAACTCCACACAAAACAGGGGGCAAAAAATAGTAGTTCCGAAGGTAAGGGGTCAAATTATCTCATTTTTTATATTTCTCGAAAGCATGGCCTAAAGAAAAAGACACGATTCTAACAGTTAACGTTTTCAAATTTGTTTTGACGATTTGACTTGCACTTAAAAAATTTACTAGTTTCAAGACATTTCAACCATCTTTCTAAATGTTTAGCCTTGAATTAAGTTTAAAAGAAATTTGGACGCTTTTCGGTTTACAACTTAATAAAACAAAAACTACGAAAGATCGGGTTAGGCTGAAAATAGGATTTAGAAAAGAGAACAAAATATTTATGGATTAAGACAGTTTAAGTGTCTTCTTTAGCTAAGCTAAAGACGAATATGATTAACTGATCTTGAAAACGTAGTGTAACATAAAATCAATATCTGACTTCAATATGAATCTAACAATTTCGAAACAAGAGTTGGAAGAAGGGAAAATTCAAAACTCATAAGTCGAAGAAAAACTACTAACGCAAAGGCAAAACTCATAAGTCGAAGAAAAATTAACGACGCAATGATAGAACGAAAAACGAAGAAAAACCTAATAAGTCCATAAGCCACTACATAGAAAACTAAAGATTTAGCATCCTCCGTGTAGCTCATGAAAGTACAAATCAACTTACAACATATTGTCCAATATTACAGCGGCTTACAATCTAGTATATTTTTCGGAATTTTTTAATCAGTTTTTTACACGGAGTATGTTTTGTCTATCTTGTCCAAAGCAATCCAAGAAAGGCTATTGTAGCAACAATAACCAATGCAGTTGATACCCAAAACAATACAACATCTAACGATGAAACTACATCACTCCATGTCATCCCTTGTTCGCTTTCTGTTTCATTTTGATGTTCCATTTTTGTAATTTTATTCACATTTCGGCATTTCATTATCCTAATGATGGTCACGGGAACATCGCCTTTACGATGGTGAAGCCGAAGTTCTATAGTTGTACAACATACAACAAAAGTTCCCATACCTAGCTGGAACATTAAATAATATCCCAATATAGATCCAGATGTTTAATTGGGAAGCTCGGAACTGACAATTGTAAGGAAAACGGCAAACGAAAGAAACACCGTTATACAATAACCCATTTTTTCACCACTGTCAGCCGGAAGTGCGAATGTGAATAGATTTAAAATACTCAGTAAGATGATTGGAATGATAATGTTTATCAAATAATAGTTCGAACTCCGTTTCAAGTTTAGTGTAAATATTACTGTAGATTCGGACGACTGAACGTTCTCTCTTGCAGATGTGGACATAACTGACCATTCAGTGTTATCCTCCATGCTGTCAAGTTTAATTCCATTATTCCATAGGGTTACCATCACATCTGCAACACTACTTGACCACACAACAAAAATTATGTTGCAGGATTGTTGGTCGTAAGGAAAATACGCAATGTCTATTGTACATTTTGATTCAAAAACCTCAAAAGGCATCCAGGTAACCTGTCCGTTGCTTTCTACTTTGGCTTTGATAAAACTGCTTCCAATTTTCTCCAGTTTTGTAAAACCATTTTTTAATGTTATATCAGACATCCATATATACTGTTTGAAAAAAGTAAGTTCCCACTCAACCAAAGTCGTAAGTTCCCACTCAACCAAAGTCCTATCATTTCAACTAAAATTGATATTTAAAAAAAAATTTTATCCAGTAACTTTATGAGCGATTTTTATTAAATATATACAATAAGATGTAGAAATGTCTGACGTTTTATTGTTTATTGGGCCATAATTTTTGTGAGGTTTGTTTTCATTGAATTTAACGCATATGCAAAATTTTACGATTTTAATTTGGTTAGGATGCCTAGCAAACTTTTCAAGAAATATTTTTGGTGTTCACCTCGTCATAAAATTAAAGTGATCATGAATAATATCATGGCCAAATAAACAATCAAAATTTAAACATTTCTACATCTTATGGTATTTATTTGATATAAATCAGCCATTTAGTTACTTGGTAATTTTTTGTTTGGAAAATATTGATTTTAGTTGAAATGATAGGACATTTTTTTACTCACGTATGTCCAATGACTGAACATATATATAGGAATCCACCAGTTTGTCTGTTAATAATCTCTTAATAGATGATACTTGGAGGGAATAGCTGAAAGCATCGTTAGTGAATGCTTTTAAATACATGGTCTTAAAAGAATATTGAAAATGTAATAAGGTTAAAGGGGACATTACGATGTGGATATTAAGCAAATAAGGAAGTATATAAAAAAAAAAAAAAAGTAAGCTAAAAAAAAAAATACATGAAAATCATAATGTTCTTTCTTGCTTATATTTTTGAACGATTTAAAAAAAAACGGATATCCCATGATTCCAATTCAGTTAAAATATATGATAAACAGAATAATACATGGCAAAATCCGTATCGCATGCTGCATCACCACTCGACCAATATCAGCCCTCGGGACCTTCGGCCCTCGGGACTGATATTGGTTTCTCGTGGTGATACAGGTCCGTGTATATTTGCGTCCATTCGTTTTTCATTTTGAAATATCAAAAACAAAAAACAAAAAACGAGAGTGTTTTCATTTTTCGTTTTTGATTTCTCAAAAACCAAAACGAAAAACAAAAGTGTTTTCATTTTTCGTTTTTGATTTCTCTAAAACAAAAACGGAAAACGAAAGTGTTTTCATTTTTTGTTTTTGATTTCTCTAAAACCAAAATGAAAATCAAAAGTGTTTCCATTTTTCGTTTTTGATTTCACTAAACAAGAATTTTGTATTTAATTTTAATTATTTCTCATTTTATAATGTACAATGTTTTCCTTTCTTGTTTCACAGTCATTGATAGTAAATCATGCCAATGTAAACACCCCGGTGTTCTTTCAACATAATGCAGACAAAATAGAACGCCTGACTTATGAATTCAACTACGGTGATAAATGAATCAAAGCCTTTCAAATTACCTTATTTATATCTTTAATAAAAAATAAATTATTATATTTAAATATTAAACGAATCATATATTTAAATTGTACAATATAATATTATATAAAGATGGTACAAATAGATAGATTGATTACAACATCACATTAACAAGGGAGGTTACTATTTTTTAAAACTGATAAGAAAACTACCCCGGTCGTTAAAGTATCTTGTATTATTTTTAATTTTAGTTTCATGTGTACAATTTGGAGTTTAGTATGGCGTTCATTATCACTGAACTAGTATATATATTTGTTTAGGGGCCAGCTGAAGGACGCCTCCGGGTGCGGGAATTTCTCGCTGCATTGAAGACCTGTTGGTGACCTTCTGCTGTTGTCTGTTCTATGGTCGGGTTGTTGTCTCTTTGACACATTCCCCATTTCCATTCTCAATTTTATGCACAGTCACTGTGGTTATCAGATCTTTAATCGAAGATAATGTCGACGGACGCAAAAGACTTTATCAATCTCAACAATAAGGGTGCGTAATCTTTACTTCTAAATTTAAAAAGGTTGATCTCAGATGATTAGAATTCATGACCAAGGTCCATTATACGAACATTCTGGACGATAATGTGTTGTGCTTGATCAATTGATTGAAAAACAAATTTCCGTAATTTCACAATTCAAAACAGGACTAGCATTCAATCATTTTGCCATTCGGAGCCTACTCGGTATTAACTTTGCTTATTTGTGAAAGCTATATGGTGACCTGAACTAGAGCCTGGGTGTGGATGGGGGTTTACGGAATAGAGAATAGTGGGCAAAAAATATAAATAATAGAGACAATGGACCAAGAAATAACAAAATAGAATAATGAGGTGTTAAAATATAAAGAGAACAGAATAATCGGCAAAAAGTATAAAGAAATAAACATGATAGAAAATAGAGAAAAATGGCCTGAAACACTGATTAAAGAATAGAGAAAATCGGCATAGAATATCAAAGAATACAGAAATGAAGAAATACGCACCCAGACCATCATACCAGTTGCCTAAACCAACGTTATTTTGTCTCCGGTAGAATGTTATTGGTTTTCATACGTTTTCTTTTTATTTCTATGCCTATCAATTAAGACATGAGCTTTCATAATTTGCCAGCTTATTACATTATAAAAAAAAGACTAAGCCGAACATCACTCAGGATTTTTTCTCAAGAAGACATCAGCTACCCACCCTACCACACCATTACCGAAAAGTTAATAAAAAAAATCTACGGCAATACTTTTGTCAGCACTAGGTGCAAAGGGAAGCTGGGTAGCTGAGGTCTTCTGGAGAAAAACTCCAGGGTGTAGGATATAGCAAAACATTGGTATTCACATAATCAAGTGTGTGGCTGTTGTTTTCAGGGTATGAATGGTTCTTTTCCTCGTTGAAGACCCTCCAGCTGCTTTCAAGATGAAGAACAGGAATAAAAGCCCTATTCATTGATAATTTTTTTTTCTATGTATTGTGTGTGATTTTGTTCCATGCACATTTACTCCACATCTCTTTATTTTCTATTTTAGGGCCTAAACACGGCTCAATGCAAGTTTAGCCCTTCAATATTAAAGGTCATATGTTACATTATTGTTTCGGATAAGAGTGAGTTTGGTACCTATTAACACGTTTAAACCCGCTGCATTTGTTTGCACCTGTTCTAAGTCAGGAACCTGGTGTTCAGTGTTTGCCGTTTGTTGATGTGGTTCATAAGTGTTCTCGTTTCTTGTTTATTATATAGATTAATATACCGTTGCATAGTTTTCCCGTTTGAATGGTTTTGCACTGGTCATTTTGGGGCCCTTTGTAGCTTGCTGTTCGGTGTGAGCCAATGCTCCGTGTTGAAGATCGTACTTTGACGTGTAATGGTTTTTCTTTTACAAATTGTGACTTGGATGGAGAAATGTCTCATTGGCACTCATACCACATCTTCTTATATCTATATATGGTCTTTTTGAGTGAATTGGGAGATTGGGATTTCTAGCTTTAATCTCACCCATGTCAGCTTTTTATTTGTATTTACAGAAAAGAGAGCTAGTTTTGTATTCTTTAATATACTGTAACAGTGTAATTTTCCATGAAAAAAAGGACAGTTTTTTCTATGTCCGGTAGCATCGTATCATATATGGACATCGGCTGTTGTCTGCTCTTTGGTCGGGTTGCTGTCTCTTTGACATATTCCCCATTTCCATTGTCAATTTTATTATCGGTAGGCATGTAAAATTGCCAAACCATACACGACCGTTCATTAGTCATCGTAGATCTATTCCAAGTCTTAATAAGTCTACACAAAGCAGAAAAGGAACTTTTACAACAAGGAATATTACACAACTGAAGCCATAGTCATAAAGATCGATTACTGATTGGTGTTCCTTTAACGTCGCCGCAGAACATAAAAATATTACCTGATCTTCATTCTCAACATCTTCAATCTCTATTGTTCCCAAGGAAGCAACCATTTGATTGTCTTGGGTGGGGCAGGGATTGGTACCCGAAGTCAATAATTTTTTTTAACCCAGACTGAAAAACATGCCTTTATCCATGGCCACACACAAACACAATAATATTTTCAAGATTTATTAAAAAAAAAATGTTTACACTTATATTTTTATGTTGTTTTGAAATATTAATTTGACTTGAATTTATACGAGTTTACTAAATATACATGTTTATACCAAGCCAAGTCCGTTTATATCTTGTTTCTCGCCTGACTATACAAAAGGCCAGGAGAGCTTTGGTCATCATTTGTCGTCTTTGATAGATATGGTTGACTGATAAGCTGTCTATATAAAGTAATGGGACAATGGCACGAAGACATCACCAAATCACCATATACAATATACTAAAGTGACCTAGAGCTTACCATATGGTCTTCAACTACCCACCAACAGGCAGTAAGCTCTGGTTGGCCTTAAACACAAATCCAAGGGCACAGCAAATGAGAAAATATCCAATTAAAACTGGGTGACCTGGGAGGAAAACATTGGAACTTTCCTAAGAAATACAAATTTCAACCCCCATGTATCTAAGACTAAAATATCAATCAGTACACATCCAACATCCAATGGATTTAGTGTAAAGACGTCATTAACAGTCAGAGAAAGACATGACCTTGTGCAATGCCAAATCATAGGTATCAACAGATTGTAGTACCTTGATGTGTTTAACAATAATATGTAGTATAATTTTAAGTTATTGATAAGTTTACCCTGATCGTTTTTAATTTACATGCATACAATTTCTATTTATATTATTATTGATAAATATAATAGTGCAGAAGTAGTGGAAATAGATTTACAAGTGAGGGAAGTTGTTTGTGACTTCAGGGAACTTTATTTGGATATGCCTGTTATGGTCTAATTGAGATTTACAAGACCTTCATTCAATTTCAACACATTTTGTGAATGTATGTCCCATTTATAGGCATTATGATTTTTGGTCTGTGCGTCCGTTTGTTCTTCCGTTCATCCGTCTGTTCCGCTTCAGGTTAATGTTTTTGGTCAAAGTAGTTTTTGATGAAGTTGAAGTCCAATCAACTTGAAACTCAGTATACATGTTCCATATGATATGATCTTTCTAATTTTAATGCCAAGTTAAAGTTCTGACCGCAATTTACGGTCCACTGGACATAGAAACTGATAGTGCGAGTGGGGCATTCATGTACTATGGACACATTCTTGTTCAAATCCTTTATTAAAGAAGTTAGTAAATTTACTTCAGATAAAAATACTAAATTAGACGAACCAATCTAATTAAAAGACATATCTCTGATTTCGTTAAACTTATATGACTTTTTTGTATGAATTTAAATAAGATTACTGGACAAACGTGTTCAATCTTCGGACTTAATTCTTAACAATTTTACCGAGTGGAGCGAGGCCAAAAAAAATAACGTCTTTCAAGCCAAATTTTATATGTATGCTATACATACAAATTTATTGTTTAAACTTGGTAATCAATTAATCTAAAATAAGTCCTAGATAATCAAATAATCATGAAATCTTTGGTCTAGTAATCAAATAATCACTAAAAAAACGGCCAAGTAATCACATTATCAAAAACCCCATGAGGAATCATTAAAGATGACATATTTTTGTATTAATATTGATTCACTTATAAGGTCTTTGCATCGGAAATAAACTAATTAATTCTAAAACCAGTTGTTGGCATAATACGGGTCATTTTCTTCTCATATATTTTATGAGGGTGTGATACTAAACCCCTCACAGGAGTGATTGTGCTTGATTTTCATGTGATGAAGACATAATCTTTCAATCGGTGTAATTGGGGTCTGGAGCTGGCATGTCAGTTACTGCTAGTAATCCTTTGTTAATTTATGAATCATTGTCATTTTGCTTAGTTTCTTTTGTTACCTATTCTGACATCGGACTCGGACTTCTTTTAAATTGAGTTTTACTGTGCGTATTGCTGTGTGTTTGTTTATTCTACATTGGCTAGCTTTAGTGGTATAGGGGGAGGGTTGAGATCTCACAAAACATGTTTAACCCCGCCGCATTTTTGCGCATGTCCCAAGTCGGGAGCCTCTGGCCTTTGATAGTCTTGTATGTTTTTTTTTAATTTTTAGTTTTGTGTGACGTCCATTTTCACTGAACTAGTATACATTTTTATTTAGGGGCGAGCTGAAGCCCGCTTCCTGTTGCGGGATTTTCTCGTTGTGTTGAAGACCCATTGGTGGCCTTCGGCTGTTTTCTGCATTTTCACAAACATGTCTTTGGTTGGGTTGTTGTCTCTTTGATACATTCTTCATTTCCATTCTCAATTTGATTGATTGATTGATTGATTGATTGATTGATTGATTGGTTAATTGATTGATTGGTTGCTTGATGGTTTGTTTGTTTGTTTGTTTGATTGATTGATTGATTGATTGATTGATTGATTGATTGATTGATTAATTGATTGATTGATTGATTGATTGATTGTAAAGGGATTTGCTCATGTTGCTTCAAACAAAAGTCATGACCATTTGATAATCATTTGTTTGTTGTTATTATAATTGTTATATATATTGCCGTCTTAATTTCACCAATGAAACTTTTTTTTTACATTGATTTTTGCCTTTGTATTAAATTAATTTGTGAACTTCTTGCAACTCTACAATGACCTTCTGATTACAATTAGACCTGCAAGAATGTGAAATATGAAAACTTATTTGGCCTTCAATGCCTCAACTTTTTTTAATGTGGGTGTCTACTTTGTTCAGTAAGATTTCGGTTTTGACATTTATTTTGCAAACTACCATAGATTTCCGGTAATTGTTTTGCATAAAACCCCATGGGAGAGCACATTGATATAATTTACTAAACGTTTATTGAAAACTGTAATGTGAAGACGTGAATGAAAATGCGGAGTTTGTGAGACCAGGTTCAAGCAAGCAGCCACTCGCTAGCAGCCACTTCGCTAGCAGCCAGTTTTCAGATGTTTATATAAACCCAAATGTTGCATAAGATTCAAACGTACTTCAAATGTTTTTATTAATATATAACCACTATATTATCAGTTTTTAATATATAATTAAGCAGTCAAAGACACTATTCAATGAATTTCAAAATTTCATTTCTTGTTCATTAATTATACAAATACAATAGAAATCGCTCTCAATACATCACACAGCGTGCTGCACGCTTTACATTTCAAATAGTCAACACTTTTGAGTGTATATGGAATCGTAAATAATTATGAAATTATTTAAATGTTGGCAAAATTGCACTATTGTGTGAAATAGCTTTCCATATTCTCGGCTTCCTGTCAAATAGTTCATGAAAAGTAACAATTGTTCTGCTTTAGAAGAAAAAAAAGTTGCACTCATGCTTTAACTTTTTTTTTGCCACACAAAACTGTTTTGACAAAACATTCTACTTCTGAAACAGTGGATTTCGCTTACTTATGATTGGACGAAATGTTTATTTTTTGTACTCAAAGTATGGTGGGCAAGGAAATTATTTACTAGCTTTAAAAAAATAATCCGTGCTATACCCGAACTGGGAATTTTGATCAAGTAGGCGCTAGGTCTCTAGCTTACGTTTGCACCTAGTGCGGAAAAAAGTATTGCCATAGAATTTTTGTTTATCAACTTTTCGGTAAGGGTTGGGTAGGGTATCTGACCTCAACTTTGGACCTACTTTAGAAAAAAAAAAAACTAAGCCGAACAATACCCTAGTTTTTTTTCTACTGTAGACCTCAGCTACCAAGCTTCCCTTTGCACCTAGTGCGGACAAAAGTATTTCTTTAGAATTTTTTTTTATTAAATTTTCGGTAAGGGTGGGGTTGGGTGTCCGCGGACCCCAACTTTAGACCTACTTAAAAAAAAAACTAAGACGAATAACACCCTGGATTTTTTTCTCCAGTAGACCTCAGCTACCCAACTTCCCTTTGCACCTAGTGCGGACAAAAGTATTGCCGTAGAACTTTTTTTTTAACTTTTCGGTAATGGTGTGGTAGGGTAGGTAGCTGAGGTCCACTTGAGAAAAAATCCAGAGTGATGTTCGGCTTAGTCTTTTTTTATAATGTAATAAGCTGGCAAAATATGAAAGCTCGTGTTTTAATTGATAGCCGGCATAGAAATAAAAAGAAAACGTATGATAACCAATAACAATCTACCGGAGACAAAATAACGTTGGTTTAGGCAACTAGTACGATGGTCTGGATGCGGGGTTCTTCATTTCTGTATTCTTTGATATTCTATGCCGATTTTCTCTATACTTTAATCAGTGTTTCAGGCGATTTTTCTCTATTTTTTATCATGTTTATTTCTTTATACTTTTTGCCAATTATTCTGTTCTCTTTATATTTTAACACCTCATTATTCTATTTTTTTTTATTTCTTGGTCCATTGTCTCTATTATTCATATTTTTTGCCCACTATTCTCTATTCCGTAAACCCCTATCCACACCCAGGCTCTAGTTAAGGTCACCATATAGCTTTCACAAATAAGCAAAACTAATACCGAGTAGGCTCCGAATGGCAAAATGATTGAATGCTAATCCCGGTTTGAATTGTGAAATTGCGGAAATTTGTTTTTCAATCAATTGATCAAGCAAAATACATTATCGTCCTGAATGTTTGCATACTACTGGCAGACGGACCATGGTTATCAATTCTAATCATCTTAGATCAACCTTTCTAAACTTAAAAGTAAAGATCACACACCCTTATTGTTCAGATTGATACAGTATTTTGCATCCGTCGACATTATCTTCGATTAAAGATCTGATAACCAAAGTGACTGTGCATGTCTACTTTTACGACCGGGGTAGTTTTCTTATCAGTTTTAAAAAATAGTAACCTCCCTTGTTAATGTGATGTTGTAATCAATCTATCTATTTGTACCATCTTTATATAATATTATATTGTACAATTTAAATCTTTGATTCGTTTAATATTTAAATATAATAATTTATTTTTTATTGAAGATATAAACAAGGTAATTTGAAAGGCTTTGATTCATTTATCACCGTAGTTCAATTCATAAGTCAGGCGGTCTATTTTGTCTACATTATGTTGAAAGAACACCGGGGTGTTTACATTGGCATGATTTACTATCAATGACTGTGAAACAAGAAAGGAAAACATTGTACATTATAAAACGAGAAATAATTAAAATTAAATACAAAATTCTTGTTTAGTTACATCAAAAACGAAGAACGGAAACACTTTTTATTTTCATTTTTGTTTTAGAGAAATCAAAAACAAAAAATGAAAACACTTTCGTTTTCCGTTTTGGTTATAGAGAAATCAAAAACGAAAAATGAAAACACTTTTGTTTTTCGTTTTGGTTTTTGAGAAATCAAAAACGAAAAATGAAAACACTCTCGTTTTTTGATTTTTGTTTTTGATATTTCAAAACGAAAAACGAATGGACGCAAATATACACGGACCGATACAGCATGCGATACGGATTTTGCCATGTATTATTCTATATGTATATGATATGGCTTTTTCAATATCACACACCGTATCAATCCTCAACTAATAAAGTCCCTCGAGCAGAGCTCTTGGGATTATATTGGTGTCTCGGGTTGATACGGATGTGATATTGAAAAATCCATATAATATTCTCTATATATAGCCAATGTTTATTGTCAAATTTGGTATCAATCCTATAATTTTGGATTTTAAACCAATAAAATATCTTATCTTATCTTATCATGAAACGTTCAATTCAAACAGCAGAGTTTTCTATATATTTGTATCGCACCTCGGGTAAATTAGTGACGTTATGAGTGGTTTAACGCCGTCACGCGATGTGACCTATGAATATATGGGGTCAGTAGATTTCATAGGGGGTTCATGACGTCACGTCTTCTATTAATGGTGACGTCATCTATAAAAGTTATTGTATTTTAATTATTTATTTTATACAAAACTTGGCAGGAAAAGTCCCATGTGCGATAAATTCGTTATACAGTTCACTTCTGACCCCTTACGGATCCATACACTACTGTAACAACAGCCCATGAAAAGGCCGTGAAATGTCTGTGAAATATCACAGGGCCATGAAAACCCCGTGAAAATACCCCGTGACTTTTGTAAAAAAATTATTTCTAAAGGCCGTGAAAAATATTTGATGTTAGAAAAAGGCTGTGAAATTTCAAAATCCCGTGAAAAGGCAGTGATAACTTGTCCTTTCATGCTTAATAAAAAAATATCACGGCCTTTTCACTGGTTGTTGAAACCAGTGAAAAGGCCGTGATATTTTTTCATGTCAATTTTTTCTTATCCTAATTCAGATTTAAAACATCCCATGTGATTATTGTAATATGGTCTAATTATTTCCACTCACATTTTTCTAAATATCCTATAAACATTTCATTATAAATATATGTCTGTTTAAATATTATTATATGCAATACTACTGTACAGGACTGACTTTTAGATGGAACCATTCATTGTTATAATTAATGACTTTGTGCCAATAAAAATTTTTATATTTAAAGAAAAGTATTTTGCTTCTCGTCTGTACATTATTATAAACAATGTAAATATTAATTTTAATTGGAACCGAAACATGTAAAAACGAGAACTTCCCGGAATATCAGACCGTATCCGGATTCGTGTTTCTTTTAGAGTAATTGTAACATTTCCGCACTTAGGTTGGAAATTTGAAAGACGCCGAAGGTCGATTAATATTTACTTTATAGATGCAAGACGAGTGACAGCAAGTTTGAGGTAAGTTAAGTTATTAATATTTTATTCTTTTATGCATCATATCACCAAAATGTTGATGACGTTTGTGAGCATTTCCTGGAAATTATCCATTGAACTGATTTTGACTGAATTTGCAGAAACCGCGCAAACATGCATGTGATATATTCACTTATATTTGAGTCTGTTGCACTTGATTCCTTTAATCATTTCGGTTAATATTTTCTAAGACTTACCGAATCCTTTAAATACGATTACGGTTTTGTTTTGTTTATATATTTGGAGAAAAAAAGGGGGGGGGTCCCTTTTCCCCACACTGGCCACATAAAAAAAATGACATTTATGTAGTACAGTACACTACGTAGACATAGACATATATAATTGGAAATGATTATAATAGCAATAAGTATCTCTGAAATGGAGTTCACTCTGATAATCAGAGGCATAACCCCCTTTGAATGTGTCGGGAGCTATTTAAGTATTTTCTGACTTGGCCATCGGGACACAGAGTTCAAAAGGGATTAATCAGAGGCGTAGCAGGGAAAGTATTTAATAATTGTACGGCAAAATGTCCTTTCTAGAAGGGTTTGTGTCATATCATAAGAATAATTGGTATGGCATTGGCAATGAGGTGTGTAAAAAATTATTGGTATGGCGAACGTGCCTGCAGTAAAAGTTGCTACGCCCCTAGCCCCCTGTAAAATAAATAGCTGTGACTCATTACGGCCACTTAGTCTAGACAAGTTTTGCTTTAGCCATACATATTATTACTTCAAAGAAACATTTAAAGTTAATAGTCTGTCTTAAAAGTGTCTAGTCTTTAAAAAAATCTAAAAAAAATAAATAATACAAAACAATAAGTTAACAATACAGAACTTCGTTAACTAATGATGCCATATATATTGGATAGGGGGTAGATTTTCTGGAAAATGGTATGAAAATATTGGAAAACCTATGCATGTTTCCAAGTGGCTGTTCTGTTTCAATGATGTTTTTTAGTATTTTTCATACCATTTTCACGTCCAGTATGAAAATCTGCCCCCTATTCAATATGGGGTCATTAACCGTGAAGTCATGTATTGCATGGAATAATATTGTAGCTGTTTTAAGTACATGTATGTACATAAATGCCAAAAATTAATTTGAATATATAAATAGTTTTTTTATATACATGTATAATATATGTAATGTTTCTTTATTTATTCTAGGAATGAAGAGCAAAAGGATATAGCAGTCTTTATATAAAATAGTTCAGGAATCCAGTTGGAAAGAAGAGCTTTTCAGTTAAAAGTATTTCCTGGGAATTAACAGGAACTTCTATAAATGTTTTTCTGGAATAGTTATTCAAAGGGGCAGTGAAGTGAAAGATTACATTAGACAAACAGTGTTCTCCCCAGGCCGATATGACGCTGCGGTACCGCAGCGCCTTCATAATATTTTTGTAGATCCCGCAGCGTCTTAATTGGCCGCTGTCCCTTGATACTTGATCCCGCAGCGTGTTAATTTTCACATTTGCATTATAAATGTTGGTTAAAATTGTCAAGTTACTGATCACCGCTGATGGGTCGGTCAGTGTTACGCAATAACTGATAATTAGTTTTACCTGAGCAACGCTTATCTCAGCCTTATCGGACTATGTTATCAGGTAATAGCGTAAATGATCATCAAGATAGATATTTTTTGAAGAAAATTAAAATTTTTAAAAACTTCAGTGCAGAAATTGAAGAAATAGATCGCAAATACATTGTATTTACGCATCGTGTGTGTGATCACTTGACCATTTATATAACGAATTTTTTCATTGGTCGAGAAGAAGAATCTATTTAAACACGACCAATGAACGTGTTGAATACACATGATAAATTTGAATACACATTGCTAAAGATATTTACGATGAAAACTATGAATGAAAGTATTAGTAGTTGAAAAAATTAAAATAAAGTTTGATTAAAGATAACGAGGAGTGATTTACTTTAATAGAAAGTGAAAAAATGTTGCTTGCAAGGTAAATTCGTCTGAAACTGTCATATTTTTAGAAATAAAATGATCATTGAACATCGATCGTGAATCCGTTCGTCGGGAAATATGTGACGATCAACACGGGTACAGAATCGCCGCAGCTTCTGTATAATGTCACTGGTAAATAATTTCAATGGTTTTAACTTTAACGAATTTGTAAAGTTTCGTTTATATCTATCTGCCAAAGATAGGATTAAACAATAATACGCACGGAAGCGTAATGTGAAACTACGCCGGGAAACTGGTCAGCTGTTCATTTATAAAAAAAAATTGTTTTAAAAAGTTGTATACCAAATATCTTAACCATATTCAATTTTATTAATTCTGAATGAACATGTTCTCTGCAAATAACAAAGGGGTGAATTATAAGCAAAAGGTAGATGATGGAAGTAGAAGTTTTTTTTCACACCAATGACTTCTAATGAAAAGTGGAATACACCTCCGTCTACACTGTCAGTATAAGCAGATTGCATTGCTTCTCCTAATCCCAACCAAGCTCAAGTTTTAACAATTGATAAAAGCAAGCACCATGTTTCTGGTTTCAATGACAAGTGGCTGACTGAGTTTTCATGGCTTAGAAATGTTAAAGGGGGTATAAGCAAAAGTTATTGTGAGTGGGGGTTTAATTTTTAACCCTGAAGAGGATAAAGACAAAGTTGGGGAACAGACTGTCCAACAAAATAACACTATCTTGAAACAATATCCCTAGAAGGAGCAGAGAGTAGAGATGAATATTTATATTTTGACTTCTTTAATTGACTGAATATAAATAACTTTTGTGTTTAAAATCAATTTATTTCATATATATATTCTTGTAATTCATTAATACTCTGCATTATTAAACACATAACACAAAGCATTATAATTCATATTGCATGTCATGATTTATGACTTATTGCTTCAGATCACAAACGTTCACTCTAAAAAAGAGTTACGCGCCCTTGAATTTTGCGCCTTAAAAAAATCCTGGGGAGAACACTGACAAATATTGCTGAAGTGGTAAAATCAGACCCAAGAGATGTACAAAATTTCTACAATACATGTTACAGCTGACTTTAGCTACTTAATCACATTGACATTTGTGTGCTTTTATGTTTTCTTTACATAATTACTACAGTTCTATTAAAATTAATATTTTTATTCTTTGTCACAGTTATTACTAAAAAAAATACAGCATTTTAATATGGTTTTTCATAGTCTCACTTGCATTGTACTTACACTAGGTTTTCAGGCATTTCACTTCACTTGATTGAAACAGCATTTAATTTTTTTTGTTAAATTATGGCCTGAAATATACATTTAACATTTTACAGGAGTTTTCACAATCAGTGAATGGCTGTTTATCACAGTAGAACATGTACATTTCACGGTCTTTTCACAATGGGCACATAATTTATCACGACTATTTCACGGTGTACATTTTTGTTTTCACAGGGTTTCTACGGTCTCTTTACCCAAGTTTTCAGTTGGCACCTTTTCACGGCCTTTTCACGACAAATAAAGGCATATACTGTACTATATCTACATTTCACGGTCTTTTCACAATGGGCACATAATGCATTATCACGACTTTTTCACGGTGTACATTTTTTTTTTCACAGGGTTTCTACGGTCTTTTCACCCAAGTTTTCAGGTGGCACCTCTTCACGGCCTTTTCACAAACTTTTCACAGCCTTTTCACGACAGTCATTCCACGGCATTGTCACGGATAAGTTTCACGGCCCACCGTAAATTAACCGTGACAAACACTGTAAAAATCACCAGCATTTTTACGGACATTTTCACGGCCAATCTACGGGGCATTGTTCCAGTAGTGATAGAGGGTACATAAAATCCATAGGTGATTCGGCCTTCGTCCTGACCGCCTATGGATTTTACTAACCCTCTATGGATCCGTAGTGTGCCAGTAGCAAACCGTTTACTTGTATATAGTAATATCATTTTAGAGTTGTTTAAGTGTCCTCCTATAAGAGCTGAATACTTTTTGCTAAAACAGGTATTATAAGGTTACATTTACTAGCTATATATAGTACCATATTAGTAATTTTAGTGCAACTTTTATTTTTGCATGAAATCTATCTCTGTGCGATTTTGAGTTTGCTATACGTGATTATTTACCACCAATGCACTATAATGTGAAACTTTTAAAGTTTACATTCTTTTAAAGGTTTTGCACAGAAGCTGATTTGATTTTGAATTATATACTGTTCAGTGACACAGAGATATGTTTCGCTTTTAGTAATTTTGATAGTATAATGCATATGTTGAAATTAAAATGGCAATATGTAAACATGTAAACTATGCAAAATATTCACAGTCAATGAACCGTGACTGAAGGTGCAGGGCCAAATAACCTCCATGGGAATGAAAAACATCAATGTTTATTAAAAATATGAAAACAACACGTTACTAACGTCACAGTACCCAAATTGCACATATTCAGCAAAAATAGCAGCAGAAATCTTACAAGTTTTCTTTGAGACTAAACAATTTGTATTTTTATGAGTTGACATAATACACGTTTTTCAACATAGGTAAATATATTTAGATATACACAAAACGTTCACAGCATATATCAACAGATAAAGTATTGACTGGAAAAAGTAAAATCTACGGAACGTCATCTTTTAAAGATGGGCAAATAAAATATGTTACAAGCATCCATTTCTTTAAAAATGAATAGTTAGCATGGACTAATGTCAAACTGTTCTAAATATTTTGAAGAAATAAAACAAAACATCTGTTATTCGATTTTTAAGGGTGTGAATTTAAGCATGGATGCAATTTTGGTACTCCTCATTACTGACTCATGGGTCGTTTGGAGGTTGGTTCAAACCCATTTTTCTATGATTCAATATGGATTCAAAATTAAATTGGTGTAACTATATAGTAATTAAGGCTACATCTACAAAATAAACACAAAATGGATCGTAAATAAACGTAGGTGAAAAAGCTGTCAAAATAGGTGCAATTAGGGTACCCTCACGTTAATTAACTTCATGCGCCCGAAGCGCTTTTCTGGATTTACCTTCATCGGGAACGCTCAAAGCCGAATATTTGAAAGCCGCATAACAAATCCCATAGACTTATCATAAGTGGTTCCCTTAAATTTAAACTTAAGACAAACTTTGATTAAAATTGTAAGCAATGCAAAAGTTTTAAAGTCAATAAACCATGATGATGGGCGGACCATATAATCTACATGGCAATGAGACTTGCAAAGGCTTAAAAAACTGCATACCAAATATCAGTGACTGAACATTAGTGGTTCATCTTGAACTGATCTAATCACAAACTTTTACATGTAAACTATGCAAAATATTCAAAATCAATAGACCATGAATACGGGGGAGGAGCTAAATAATCTCCATGGGATTGAGATGTGTCAATGCTAATACATCTGCATACCAAATACCACTGACCTTTATCCCTAATGGTTCTCCTTAAACTGACCTAATCACAAACTAATATATGTAAACTTAGCAAAAGGTTTAAAAGTCAATAGACCATGAATGAAGGGCCGGGGGTAAATGAATCTCCATGGAAATGCTAATATAAAAATAAGAAGATGTGGTATGATTGCAAATGAGACAACTCTCCACAAGAGAACTATAGGTCACCGTACGTCCTTCAACAATGAGCAAAGCCCACACCGCATAGTCAGCTATAAACGGTCCCGAAATGACAAATGTAAAACAAACAATTGAAACGAGAAAACTAACGGCCTAATATATGTACAAAATAATAAACAAAAAACAAATATGTTACACAGCAACAAACGACAACCACTGAATTACAGGCTCCTGACTCGGGACAGGCACATACAGAATGTGGCAGGGTTAAACTCGTTTGAAGGCGCCAACCCTCCCCCTAACCTGGGACAGTCATGTACAACATAAGAACAAACTGTAAAAATTAATTGAAAAAGGCTTAACTCATCAGATGGATGCAAACAGAAATACATGCATATATATACAATTGCATATCAAATGTCATTGGTATACCACTAATAGTTCCTCATACTCTGACATGCTCACAAACTAATATAAAATAGGACGATGGGCCAATAAAACGACTCTCCACCAGAGACCAAATGACGTAGAAGTAAGCAACTATATAGGTCACCATACGGCTATCATCAACGAGCAAAACTCATACCGCATAGCCAGCTATTAAATGTCCCGAAATGACAAATGTAAAATAATTCAAAAGAGAAAACTAACGGCTTTATTTATGTATAAAACAATTAGCGAAAAACAAATATGATATACATATTTGTTGCATGTAAACTAAGCAAAAGTTTCAAAATCAATAGAACATGACTGAGGGGCTGGGCCTAATGATATCCATGGAAATGAAATGTGCCAATGCTAATACAAAGGCATACCGAATATCAATGACCTTCCACTAGTGATTCGCCATAAACTGACCTAATCACAAACTAATATATTTTAAACGCCGCTGCCACTGCCGACTCCGACTCTGGAAACAGAACGGCTAAGTATCGCTTTTTCCACTTCATCGAAGCGAGAATAATAAAGAGCTGTGCCATGAGCGCATGATACTCCCGTCGCTTTTCCAAAGAATAAAACTGGAAAATCTCCCCTTTTTAATGAATAAAATCTCATAACTCGGAAACGTAAAGTCTAAAATTTATAAAAATCGAAAGGGAGCTTACGTCAATAGATATAAGCAATTCACAAAGGTTTCATGAAAACCGCTCAAAGCATCTTTAGTTTTTGTCCGAAAACTGGAAAATCTCCCTTTTTTAATGAATAAAACCCCATAACTCGTAAACGTTAAATCTAAAATTTATAAAAATCGAAAGGGAGCTCACGTCATTAGATATAAACAATTCACCAAAGTTGCATGCAAATTGGTTAAAGTGTTTTTGAGTTTTTTTCCGACATGTTGACGACGGACGGACAAGGGTATACCATAATACGTTCAGTAAACGGGCGTATAAAAACGACAAGACAGCTGTTGACCATGTGGAACACGTATGAGAATACAAAGAAACTAAGACAGCGTTCAACATTTTATACACTGTCGTATAGATGGCAAACATTGTATGATTACATTGCCATAATCAAAGCTTGGCAAATTAATACCTATATGTTTATTGCACTAAGTTCCCCCATGTTTGTAACAAATTTTTTCATTCCCATGTTGCATTCAAAGGATTGTACATGCGGTATAAAAACATGTAAGAAAATATACTATAAATAGGGAAAAAAAAAGGTCACAAACATTGTTTGGTTTCGCTGTTTATGTGTGTTACTTAGATAATTAAGTTTATTCGTTAAAATCAATTATCACTGAAACGCAGTTTCTTATATTACATTTTAGGGGATTTTAATTGCTCATTTTAACTGTTTGTTGCCGAATTGCAACTTATGTGACTATATTTTTCATTGAAATATGAATTTTCACTGAACTGATTGTTGTTGAACTTCTGTGTTTATTCTTTTCTGTGAAATTTAATGTTTGTCTAGTCAGGATTGTTTCCTGTTGATATATATATCTGTGATTATATTTTTCAGTTTTATTAGTACGTTTTATTTAACTGTTTGTTACTGAAACTCAATGTCTGAGGTTTGTCAATAACATGTAACTTGATTCATGGTGCCAAGATATGCATGCATATCCTTAGTATTCTTTATTGTTTTTATTTAACATTGCACTCTTTATTAAAAGAAGTTATGTAGGAATTTTCTCGTATATTTTCAAACAATCATTTTGGTAAACTATTTGATAGAGATTTTTGTCCTGTTTTTCCTTTCAATTTTGTGACTTTCCTTCGCTTTCGTTTGATTATAAGGAGTTTTCTTTTAGTTGACAATAAACTTCTGTGTAGATTTTATGACTTTATTTCAGTTGTAAAACAAACTTCGTATTAATTGCTTGTACACTGATAACGACGGGGTCGATTATCTATACAACAGAATAACAATTCACAATGACTCGATGGCTTGATTTACTTTGGCAGGCAAGACAAACAGCAATACCATTCTACTAAGTTGTAAATTCAATATACATATATATATATGGCACGCCTGAACCACTTTTATTAATTAATCTTAGATTATCTCAGATAAACCGGGATTATCTGAGATAGTCCCGGTTTATCTCAGATAAACTAAGATTATCTCAGCTTAATTCAAATTCGAGAAAATCCTAGTTTTTCTCAGAAAATACAGAAAATTCATTTTCTGGAGAAATTTCCGGTTTATCTCAAAATATTAAGAAAATCTAGGTTTTTCTGATCGATTTTCAGATAATCCTAATTTATCTCAAGATAGTTAATTTTCTCAATTTCAGATAATGAATTATCTCATTTCTCGAGAAAATCTAGGTTTATCTCGGATTCTAAATATACAAAAGAACAATGTAACGAGTGTTTTAATTGGACGACAATCCGGCGTTTAACGTTTTACTTTCTCTTTGAAACCATGATGGTGACGAATTCACTTCCTATTATTGGGTGAACGGGGATGTGCAAAGATATGGGTCATCATTTTGCGAGATTTTATATAAAAATTAGCGTCCTTTTTCATTTATCACTACTCGTGGTGTGAACATCACCGTTATTGACACCTGGACAAGCGAAATTTGTTGAATCAATTATAAAAACAAGTAATATACAGAAGGGCTGATTATATACAATATACATATACTTTGTACATACATAATAAACAAATTTGGTAGCTATTTCTTTTACACAAACTGACTGTTTATTACCGACGGCTAATTTCGACATCGATAATCATTGAATTCTCATATTTTAATTCATTCAGTCGGTTTAAATTTTTTAATCGTGACAAAGTTTTGTAAAATAATTAATATTTAAATCGCCACTCTGTTAATCTACCACCACTCTGTATATCTATCACCACTCTGTATATCTATCACCACTTCGTATATCTATCCTTACTTTGTATATCTACCACCACTTTGTATATCTGTCCCCACACTGTATATCTACCAACATTCTGTATATCTATCACCACTCTGTATATCTATCACCACTTTGTATATCTATCACCACTTTGTATATCTATCACCACTCTGTATATCTATCACCACTCTGCATATCTATCTTCACTCTGTATATCTATCACCACTTTGTATATCTATCACCACTCTGTATATCTACCACCACTCTGTATATATATCAACACTCTGTATATCTACTACCACTCTGTATATCTATCACCATTCTGTATATCTATCACCACTTTGTTAACATATCACCATTCTGTATATCTATCACCACTATGTATATCTATCACCACTCTGTATATCTATCACCACTCTGTATATCTACCACCACTCTGCATATCTATCTCCACTTTTTATATCTATTACCACTTTGTATATCTATCACCACTCTGTATATCTACTATCCCTCTTTATATCTACCACCACTCTGTGTATCTACCACCACTCTGCATATCTCTCACCACGTTATATATCTCCACTCTGTATATCTATCACCACTCTGTATATCTATCACTACTCTGTATATCTATCACCCCTCTGTATATCTACCACCACTCTGTATATCTACCACCACTCTGCATATCTATCACAATTTTATATATCTATCACCACTTTGTTTATCTATCACCACTCTGTATATGTACCACCACTCTGTATATCTATCACCACTCTGTATATCTATCACTACTCTGTATATCTACCACTACTCTGCATATCTATCACCACTCTGTATATCTATCACTACTCTATATATATATCACCACTCTGTATATCTTTCAACACTCTGTATATCTACCACCACTCTGTATATCTACCACCACTCTGTATATCTAACACCAATTTATATATATATCACCATTTTGTATATCTATCACCACTCTGTATATCTACCACCACTCTGTATATCTACCCCCACTCTATATCTATCACCACTCTGTATATCTATCACCACTGTGTATATATATCACAACTCTGTATATCTATTCCCATCCTGTATATCTACCACCACTCTGTATATATATATCACCACTCTGTATATCTTTCACCATTCTGGATATATATCCCCACGCTGTAAATCTATCACCACTCTGTATATCTACCTCCACTCTGCATATCTACCACCACTCTGCATATCTATCTCTACTCTGTATATCTATCACCATTTTGTATATATACCACCACTCTGCGTTTCTATCACAACTTTATATATCTATTACCACTGTGTATATATATCACAACTCTGTATATCTATCCCTATCCTGTATATCTACCACCACTCTGTATATATATCCCCACGCTGTAAATCTATCACCACTCTGTACATCTATCTCCACTCTGCATATCTACCACCACTCTGCATATCTATCTCTACTCTGTATATCTACCACCACTCTGCATTACACACATATCTATCTCCACTCATTCATCGAGTACCATCTATGATTATTACTTAATAAAGAGTATTTTACTGTTTTATTAATATTTCTATATTATTTTCTATTTTTCTGCCATTTTTTGTTCCATGGTCTATTGCACTGGAAATTATCGTTCACGCGGTACTATATAGAACATTCAACAAGTACCTACTATACCAATAGGAAAAAAAGAAAGATGGCGCCCATGAAGGTTTGATGTGAATTTGTTGCAGAAAATTTTGTGTTTTTATGCATTAAGAGATATTCTTTACGTCTTTTCTGTTACATCGATGTTACTACTAATTGATTGGAATTGATATATTAAAAAAAAAACCAGAACTTTAATTATAAAGATTGCAGTTTAAATTGCGAGTTATAAAACTGACAACCGAGTGAGTAGTAATTAGCCAATGTTTACATATAGATGTACACATAAAGTGAACTTTCAATATCGCAGACATAGTTTAAATCGCCTCATAAAATATGTCTCAACAACAACAACAAATAACCAGTTTTATTTCTACTGCTAAAGTCGATAAACTGTCAGCCAAAAACACAAATAATGCCGAGGAATCAACATTTACAGAAAAAACTGGAGATAAACAAAATATCACAAATCCAGCCAAACGTCTCCACTCTTGTCTCTCCAGTTCCTCGGACCATAGTTTTTGTATAGAAAACGAACTTGACGAAATCAAGCAGTCCCTGAAAAATGTACCGAAAAAATCAGACCTAACAGAAATTGTCACCGAGATATTTAAACAATAATCCGAAAACCTAAAAAAAACAAATTAAAAAAGAGATAATGTCGGAAGTAAAGTCAGAAGTCGATAAACTAAAAACCAATTACGATTCCAAAATATCTCATCTTCATGACAAATTAAACACTATAGAGTTTGAAAATGGGAATCTCCTAGAAAAAAATGCTAGTCTGCATTCTGATCTTAGAAAAATGAGAGATCTAGTTGATGAAAACAACAAGAAAACCACTGAAAGTGTTCGGCTTGGTAACTGGAACGAACAATACTCACGTAAGAAAAATGTGAAAATATACCAATTACCAGAAAATCGAAATGAAGACCTACCACATTCTCTCCTTAACGAACTAAAGAACAAAGTCAAATTAGACATCAACCCGTCTGAAATTGTTGCAATGCATAGAATACCAGGGAAAGAAGGGATTCCAAGGCCAATTCTCATAAAATTTCTCAGAATGGATACCAAAATTACACTTCTGCGTAAAAAGAAGAGTATAAACGAAGCACTCAAAGTTAGAATTGGTGATGATATTACAAAACTCAACCAGGGTCTCCTAAATAGACTGTACCAACATGACAATATTGTAAGCTCGTGGTATTTTAATGGTCATGTATATGGATCAGACGAGGAAGGAACTAGACATCGGTTCGAAATATTTGACGACATAGCCAAAAAACTGAAAAAATAAAATGTGTGTAAATCACTTTGAACAATAACATGCTTTCCATATTTGTTTGATATTGTCAAGTACCATTTGTACTTTTATATAATTCCTGTTCATTTATCATTATTTATTGTCTACAACACAAATTTGAACCTTGGATTGATATTTGTCTCTTTGTCTCTCATACCACTCAACTATTTTTATTTTGTAATATTTTCCGGAAAATATACGTTTCCTACGTATTTGGTTTAATTATAGAAATACTCATATTTCCGGTTTGCTTGCAGATTGTAGGGGTAAATTCAGTAAAAAATCTCCCATTAACTTCAATGTTAACCTACATGTTCAATTAAATTTATAACTTTTTTACCTTTAGAAATTAGAAGCTTTCATATTTCATTCATTAAAGTACAAATGTAGCCCCATCTTTTGCAACCATCAAAACATAGGGTCATGCGGCAATTTTGGGCCGTCCACATGGCTTTGTTTACAAACACTGTAGTTTCGCACTTAATTCCTACAATGACCCCATCACTTTTCAATCCTGTTTTAAAAAAAATTAAATGCATTCAGCATTATTTAATTATTTTTTTTAACCTTAGTTTTGATCCATCTAATCAAAAAAAAAATATTGAAAACTTTATCTACCAATCATTGCAGCACAGGTCTTCAATTTTATACTGAAAGCTCTCCCCCAAATGGGCGGTCCCTGATGACGTATATTTATTTACTGAATTTACCCCTATAAGAGACAATTCTTCCTCAAATCATACTTTTCTTGTATTAATTATGTAATTTAGCCTATTTTAAAGTTCAAGATTCAATACAAGATCTGTAAAGGCTTAATTGTCAAAGTTTAAGGAAAATTTGTACTATAGCCCATATTGCGGCCAATGTATATATTTTGTACATAAAGTTGTATATTGAATGTTGTATAAAAAATGATGTAAAATATATTGTTTAATAAATATGAACTTTTTTTTGTGTTTGTTTGAACATATATTGCCAGTTAATCTTAGAAACATAAGTCATGTTATATTCTGAGATCAATGTCTCCATATATGGAAGTTTTAATAAGTATACCCTGAAAATACCACAAAAAGTTGTTTCAAAGGCTTTTAAATGAGTGTCATACAAAAAAAAATCAACAATAATATTTCCCTACACTAAATCTGTGTTTTAATATCTTGTATAGATCATTTTAAGTGCACACAGATAACTATAGGGTCATTTACTATCAAAGATGAGAATGTCTTATCATACTGGTAGAGTCAGAGAAAAAACAGACTTTTCTTCAACTGTCAACCATAAAAATGATATCTTAGCAATAAAATTTGTCCTGTTTCTGCACTTTCCTTTTTCTTACTTTTGTTTAATGAAATCAGAGAGTGACAAATATTGTTATAAGAATAATTATTTCATCAAAAAAAATACTAAAAAATGGGACGTTATGCTGTGCACTTAAAAAAACACAGATTTAAGAAGGGAAATATTCCACATAACAGAGGACTTAAATTGGAAAATGTTAAAATACCTGTATTCCCTGTGGTTAAATTTGAAAGACTATCCAAGGATGACTTTGATCTTGTGACAAAACCTGTAAATATCAAACACTCTGCTGAAATTCCTATGCACTCAACATCAGGGCGGCTTCTGCGTCCAAAACAGGCAGCCAAGACTGAAGTAGAAAAATGTGCAGAGAATGAAAATAAGACTGGGTAAGATCATACTTTGCATTACAATTGATAAAGCAACTATTTACAGTATTTAATAGAGAATTTTAAGCATCACATTAGAAAAACAAACATTTTATCAACAGTTTATAGATGAAGGGTATCTAATACTGAAAAGTTATACAGAATATTTTTGAATTGAAGAAACGCATTGAATGATGAAATAAATATATTATTTCTACATACCAAATAATTATTCGAATGCTAAAATACTTGAAAATTGCTTATTTACAACAATATCTGCATCACAGCCTTAAAAACACTGCTCTGAAAAATACAGTCTCAAAGGGAGATAATTCTAATTTTATACATGATACTACATAATATAAAAAAGATAAATAAGCAACATTTGCTACACAGTGATGTAAGATAGGGAGTTAATTAAAGTCTTTCATTAATTTTTTACCTCCAGATCTGAAAAATACACCAACAGAACAGTAACAATAAGCAAAAACACAGAAATGTGGAATGAGGTGTTCAGAGAGCATCAGAATGTATCCCCACATTGTAATGGCATCCTTGAATGGGACTTGTCAATGGAAGAGAAGTGGGGATCAGCTTGGAAAGAGTGCGCAAAATGTACAAAATGCACATACAGATCTAAAATGTTTAACTTGTACGAAGAGGTTGCAAGTATAAATAGAGGACGACGCGCAGCAAAAATAAATCTTGGTTTACAAGTTGGTCTACATCATACTCCCATTCGTACAGCAAGTTACCGTAAAATCTGTATGGCCTCAAATATTCCTCCTCCATCTGTCTCTGGTATGCAACACACTGCTAATGCAATATCTGAAAAGATAGAAGAAAAAAATAAGAGAGATTTACAACGACAAAGGGAGAAAATTAAAAGGATAAAAAAGATACGCGGGGAAAATCCTGATGTTGTTAATATTCAATCTGACTGCGTATACAATAATGCTATTTATTCTGGCATTGGGAAGACCCCTTTTCAACCAGCAACCCAGTGTGCTTACACAGTAGCTGAAAATGAAACATATAAACATAGCATTATAAACACATTACCAAAGTCTAAGCTCTGTTCGAAGAGAAAGCATACAGTTAGTACGAATGTCGGTGAACATGCTGGTCCGTGCACGGCAAATATTAACATGCAAGACAGTATAGGTAATGAAGAGCGGTGGGCAAGAGAGTGTTTTGAGGAACTAAAAGAGGATGGATTAGAAGTTAATGAAGTAACAACAGACCCAGACAGCAGTGCATACAGAGCAGCAGAGAGTTTATTTCAGGAAGGACTAACTACAACAACCCCCATCCATTTTCTTGACACCAGACATGTAGCATCTAACCATAGAAAATTTGTAAATAATCTATCCACAGTTTGTGACATTATGCCCGCTCGGTTAAAGGTGCAAAGAACCCGGCTACAAAGTTTGTTTGCTTCTGACATGGCAGCCCGTTGTCAGGCAGAATTCGTACAGGCTAATATTAGATATCACAAATCCCCTGATGTTATGAAATCAAAACTTTCATATGTTTCAGATGCCATAGTGGGCTGTTACTGTGGAGATCACACAGATTGTTCCCTATATTCATTTGTTTGTTCTATATCTAGAAAATGTCAATCATGGATTGACAAAAGTGCATATTTAAAGAGGCATAATTTTGAAATTGAGCTAAATGAGAACAGTGAAAATATTCTGCGACAATGTGTCAATTACCGTCTGGGTCCAGGCATGCTTGCTAAAACAGCTAAAAGTGCAAATACACAAAAAGTTGAAGCCCTAAATCGATCCATACGTAGCACTGTACCAGTTAATGTTACCTATGCTAGAAACTTTACAGGCCGGGTACATACGGCATGTCACAAAGTCAATCATGGTAAAGGCAATTCTATCGTCATCTTGTGCGAGGCGGCTGGAAGTCCAATACAACCAGGTACAAAAGTGGCAAAATCTCTAAAAAAATTAGAAGACCATAGTGATCAAATGAGAAATTGTAAATACTCAGAAAACAGTATCAATCATAGAAATGCACGAAAGCATTCTCTGTACGATATACATGCACGGCATCAGGAGGAAAAAGATTATACAAAAAATAAACTTTTACCGGTCACTAAAAACAGTCCTATGTACCCCAAAGACCACTCATATGGCAGACTCCGCAAGTCTACCAGGCTTTCAAATAAATAATATTCACCTTAATTTATAATAAACAATGTGGATGGTGATCCTTTGTACATAAATTTCTCATTCTACACCCCATTCTATCCATATTGAGAGAGTGTGGCTCAAGAATTAAATGTTCCGGCTTCAGACAGATGGGGTTATGGCATATGTGCGAGACATCTAACCGCTCCCCCTGTAAATTTTTATTTGGAATTTCATCCCTCAAAATATGATGTGCATGCATGTAGGACAGCCTGTGAACCCTTTCTATTTTTTTCTTTCCATCAGGCCACACAACTGACTTCTTCCCATAGACCCCATGCTCTCTACCACCAGTCCACTCAGTACACCCATGCCGACCGCAATTAAAAATAGACTTTTGCAATAAAGATAGTGCTATTTGATTCCAAAAGGCTTCCATTGCATTAATAGTTACCAGAAAAGAACTTTGGGGTTCTCAGGTGGCCTTGAAAATGTACAGTGACAGAGTGCAAATTCTCCCTATAGGGGTAAATTCAGTAAAAAATCTCCCATTAACTTCAATGTTAACCTACATGTTCAATTAAATTTATAACTTTTTTACCTTTAGAAATTAGAAGCTTTCATATTTCATTCATTAAAGTACAAATGTAGCCCCATCTTTTGCAACCATCAAAACATAGGGTCATGCGGCATTTTTGGGCCGTCCACATGGCTTTGTTTACAAACACTGTAGTTTCGCACTTAATTCCTACAATGACCCCATCACTTTTCAATCCTGTTTTAAAAAAAATTAAATGCATTCAGCATTATTTAATTATTTTTTTTAACCTTAGTTTTGATCCATCTAATCAAAAAAAAAATATTGAAAACTTTATCTACCAATCATTGCAGCACAGGTCTTCAATTTTATACTGAAAGCTCTCCCCCAAATGTGCGGTCCCTCATGACGTATATTTATTTACTGAATTTACCCCTGTAAACATACACATTTTATTATTTACATCCATTGGTAATTCGTTTTTACACATGCTATTTACACACAAACAACTGACAAATGGTTGCACTATTAAAGGATGTCACATACATCTATCTTCCTAAATATAGTAGTACCAGAATCTAAAAAATAGACAATCTAAATGTGTTTCTCACTTCTGCACTCGTAAATTGAAACTTAAGTCAAGTTTACAAACTTCTGTCAAGCATATTCTATAGATTAGTCTTGTCAATTTCACTGACCATTATTCAATTTTTGTCTGAAATTCAGGCTAAGTGTTATCCTTCTTTTGCTTATTTATTTTGCTTTTGTTTTGTTTTGTTTTCTACATTTTACATTACAATTACTACTACACATCTTTGTAAGTCTAAAACAAAGATTATTGCATGAACACAGACCTTGCTCATTTTTTTTTTCAATAGTATTACAGTATCACAAGATAAGTGATAATTGACATCGTTAACATCTGTTATTTATCAATGTTTTCTGCATATATATCTCCACTCTGTATATCTATCACCACTTTGTATATCTATCACCATTCTGTATATCTACCATCCCTCTTTATATCTACCACCACTCTGTATATCTACCACCACTCTGCATATCTCTCACCACGTTATATATCTCCACTCTGTACATCTATCACCACTCTGTATATCTATCACTACTCTGTATATCTATCACCCCTCGGTATATCTACCACCACTCTGTATATCTACCACCACTCTGCATATCTATCACAACTTTATATATCTATCACCACTTTGTTTATCTATCACCACTCTGTATATCTACCAACACTATGTATATCTATCACCACTCTGTATATCTATCACCACTCTGTTTATCTACCACTACTCTGCATATCTATCACCACTCTGTATATCTACCACCACTCTGTATATCTTTCAACACTCTGTGTATCTATCACCACTCTGTATATCTACCACCACTCTGCATATCTATCACCAATTTATATATCTATCACCATTTTGTATATCTATCACCACTCTGTATATATACCTCCACTCTGCATATCTACCACCACTCTGCATATCTATCTCTACTCTGTTTATATAACTTTATATATCTATTACCACTGTGTATATACATCACAACTCTGTATATCTATCCCCATCCTGTATATCTACCACCACTCTGTATATACACCACCACTCTGTATATATATCCCCACGCTGTAAATCTATCACCACTCTGTATATCTATCTCCACTCTGGATATCTACCACCACTCTGCATATCTATCACTACTCTGTATATCTACCACCACTCTGCATTACATACATATCTATCTCCACTCATTTATCGAATACCATCTATGACTATAGGACATTAAACAAATACCTGCTATAGCTTTGGGAAATTCACCAAGGAACTGCTATAACTATAGGACATTCAACAAGTTCCTAGTATAACAATAGGAATTCAACACTTACCTGTTATATACTACTTTATAGAATATTCAACAAGTACCTACTATACCAATAGGATATTCAACAAGTACCTGCTTTAGATATAGGACATTCAACCTGTGTTTGCCATCACTATAAGACATTCAACAAGTTCCTACTATGACTATTACTACTCTGTATATCTATCACCCCTTTGTATATCTACCACCACTCTGTATATTTACCACCACTCTGCATATCTATCACAACTTTATATATCTATCACCACTTTGTTTATCTATCACCACTCGGTATATCTATCATCACTCTGTATATCTATCACCACTCTGTATATCTATCACCACTCTGTATATCTACCACCACTCTGTATATCTATCAACACACTGTATATCTACTGCCACTCTGTATATCTATCACCATTCTGTATATCTATCACCACTTCGTTTATATATCACCATTCTGTATATCTATCACCATTTTGTATATCTATCACCACTCTGTATATAAATCACCACTCTGTATATCTACCACCACTCTGCATATCTATATCCACTCTGTATATCTATCACCACTTTGTATATCTATCACCACTCTGTATATCTACCATCCCTCTTTATATCTACCACAACTCTGTATATCTACCACCACTATGCATATATCTCACCACGTTATATACCTCCACTCTGTATATCACCACTCTGTATATCTACCACTACTCTACATATCTATCACCATTCTGTATATCTACCACCACTCTGTATATCTTTCAACACTCTGTATATCTACCACCACTCTGTATATCTACCACCACTCTGCATATCTATCACCAATTTATATATATATATCACCATTTTGTATATCTATCACCACTCTGTATATATATCACCAATCTGCATATCTATCTTCACTCTGTATTTCTAGCACCACTTTGTATATCTTTAAAAACTCTGTATATCTACCACCACTCTGTATATCTATCACCACTTTGTAAATCTATCCTCACTTTGTATATCTACCACCACTCTGTATATCTGTCCCCACCCTGTATATCTACCAGCATTCTGTATATCTATCACCAGTCTGTATATTTATCACCACTTAGTATATCTATCACCACTATGTATATCTATCACCACTCTGTATACATATCACCAATCTGCATATCTATCTTCACTCTGTATATCTAGCACCACTTTGTATATCTATAAAAACTCTGTATATCTACCACAACTCTGTATATCTATCAACACTCTGTATATCTACTACCACTCTGTATATCTATCACAATTCTGTATATCTATCACCACTTCGTTTAAAAATCACCATTCTGTATATCTGTCACCACTTTGTATATATATCACCACTTTGTATATCTATCACCACTCTGTATATCTACCACCACTCTGCATATTTATCTCCACTCTGTATATCTATCACCATTTTGTATATCTATCACCACTCTGTATATCTACCATCCCTCTTTATATCTACCACCACTCTGTATATCTACCACCACTCTGCATATCTTTCACCATGTTATATATCTCCACTCTGTATATCTATCACTATTCTGTATATCTATCACTACTCTGTATATAAATCACCACTCTGTATATCTTTCAACACTCTGTATATCTACTACCACTCTGTATATCTACCACCACTCTGCATATCTATCACCAATTTATATATCTATCACCATTTTGTATATCTATCACCACTCTGTATATCTACCACCACTCTGTATATCTATCACCACTCTGTATATCTATCACCACTCTGTATATCTACCACTACTCTGCATATCTATCACCACTCTGTATATCTATCACTACTCTATATATATATCACCACTCTGTATATCTTTCAACACTCTGTATATCTACCACCACTCTGTATATCTACCACCACTCTGTATATCTAACACCAATTTATATATATATCACCATTTTGTATATCTATCACCACTCTGTATATCTACCACCACTCTGTATATCTACCCCCACTCTATATCTATCACCACTCTGTATATCTATCACCACTGTGTATATATATCACAACTCTGTATATCTATTCCCATCCTGTATATCTACCACCACTCTGTATATATATATCACCACTCTGTATATCTTTCACCATTCTGGATATATATCCCCACGCTGTAAATCTATCACCAGTCTGTATATCCACCTCCACTCTGCATATCTACCACCACTCTGTATATCTATCCCTATCCTGTATATCTACCACCACTCTGTATATATATCCCCACGCTGTAAATCTATCACCACTCTGTACATCTATCTCCACTCTGCATATCTACCACCACTCTGCATATCTATCTCTACTCTGTATATCTACCACCACTCTGCATTACACACATATCTATCTCCACTCATTCATCGAGTACCATCTATGATTATTACTTAATAAAGAGTATTTTACTGTTTTATTAATATTTCTATATTATTTTCTATTTTTCTGCCATTTTTTGTTCCATGGTCTATTGCACTGGAAATTATCGTTCACGCGGTACTATATAGAACATTCAACAAGTACCTACTATACCAATAGGAAAAAAAGAAAGATGGCGCCCATGAAGGTTTGATGTGAATTTGTTGCAGAAAATTTTGTGTTTTTATGCATTAAGAGATATTCTTTACGTCTTTTCTGTTACATCGATGTTACTACTAATTGATTGGAATTGATATATTAAAAAAAAAACCAGAACTTTAATTATAAAGATTGCAGTTTAAATTGCGAGTTATAAAACTGACAACCGAGTGAGTAGTAATTAGCCAATGTTTACATATAGATGTACACATAAAGTGAACTTTCAATATCGCAGACATAGTTTAAATCGCCTCATAAAATATGTCTCAACAACAACAACAAATAACCAGTTTTATTTCTACTGCTAAAGTCGATAAACTGTCAGCCAAAAACACAAATAATGCCGAGGAATCAACATTTACAGAAAAAACTGGAGATAAACAAAATATCACAAATCCAGCCAAACGTCTCCACTCTTGTCTCTCCAGTTCCTCGGACCATAGTTTTTGTATAGAAAACGAACTTGACGAAATCAAGCAGTCCCTGAAAAATGTACCGAAAAAATCAGACCTAACAGAAATTGTCACCGAGATATTTAAACAATAATCCGAAAACCTAAAAAAAACAAATTAAAAAAGAGATAATGTCGGAAGTAAAGTCAGAAGTCGATAAACTAAAAACCAATTACGATTCCAAAATATCTCATCTTCATGACAAATTAAACACTATAGAGTTTGAAAATGGGAATCTCCTAGAAAAAAATGCTAGTCTGCATTCTGATCTTAGAAAAATGAGAGATCTAGTTGATGAAAACAACAAGAAAACCACTGAAAGTGTTCGGCTTGGTAACTGGAACGAACAATACTCACGTAAGAAAAATGTGAAAATATACCAATTACCAGAAAATCGAAATGAAGACCTACCACATTCTCTCCTTAACGAACTAAAGAACAAAGTCAAATTAGACATCAACCCGTCTGAAATTGTTGCAATGCATAGAATACCAGGGAAAGAAGGGATTCCAAGGCCAATTCTCATAAAATTTCTCAGAATGGATACCAAAATTACACTTCTGCGTAAAAAGAAGAGTATAAACGAAGCACTCAAAGTTAGAATTGGTGATGATATTACAAAACTCAACCAGGGTCTCCTAAATAGACTGTACCAACATGACAATATTGTAAGCTCGTGGTATTTTAATGGTCATGTATATGGATCAGACGAGGAAGGAACTAGACATCGGTTCGAAATATTTGACGACATAGCCAAAAAACTGAAAAAATAAAATGTGTGTAAATCACTTTGAACAATAACATGCTTTCCATATTTGTTTGATATTGTCAAGTACCATTTGTACTTTTATATAATTCCTGTTCATTTATCATTATTTATTGTCTACAACACAAATTTGAACCTTGGATTGATATTTGTCTCTTTGTCTCTCATACCACTCAACTATTTTTATTTTGTAATATTTTCCGGAAAATATACGTTTCCTACGTATTTGGTTTAATTATAGAAATACTCATATTTCCGGTTTGCTTGCAGATTGTAGGGGTAAATTCAGTAAAAAATCTCCCATTAACTTCAATGTTAACCTACATGTTCAATTAAATTTATAACTTTTTTACCTTTAGAAATTAGAAGCTTTCATATTTCATTCATTAAAGTACAAATGTAGCCCCATCTTTTGCAACCATCAAAACATAGGGTCATGCGGCAATTTTGGGCCGTCCACATGGCTTTGTTTACAAACACTGTAGTTTCGCACTTAATTCCTACAATGACCCCATCACTTTTCAATCCTGTTTTAAAAAAAATTAAATGCATTCAGCATTATTTAATTATTTTTTTTAACCTTAGTTTTGATCCATCTAATCAAAAAAAAAATATTGAAAACTTTATCTACCAATCATTGCAGCACAGGTCTTCAATTTTATACTGAAAGCTCTCCCCCAAATGGGCGGTCCCTGATGACGTATATTTATTTACTGAATTTACCCCTATAAGAGACAATTCTTCCTCAAATCATACTTTTCTTGTATTAATTATGTAATTTAGCCTATTTTAAAGTTCAAGATTCAATACAAGATCTGTAAAGGCTTAATTGTCAAAGTTTAAGGAAAATTTGTACTATAGCCCATATTGCGGCCAATGTATATATTTTGTACATAAAGTTGTATATTGAATGTTGTATAAAAAATGATGTAAAATATATTGTTTAATAAATATGAACTTTTTTTTGTGTTTGTTTGAACATATATTGCCAGTTAATCTTAGAAACATAAGTCATGTTATATTCTGAGATCAATGTCTCCATATATGGAAGTTTTAATAAGTATACCCTGAAAATACCACAAAAAGTTGTTTCAAAGGCTTTTAAATGAGTGTCATACAAAAAAAAATCAACAATAATATTTCCCTACACTAAATCTGTGTTTTAATATCTTGTATAGATCATTTTAAGTGCACACAGATAACTATAGGGTCATTTACTATCAAAGATGAGAATGTCTTATCATACTGGTAGAGTCAGAGAAAAAACAGACTTTTCTTCAACTGTCAACCATAAAAATGATATCTTAGCAATAAAATTTGTCCTGTTTCTGCACTTTCCTTTTTCTTACTTTTGTTTAATGAAATCAGAGAGTGACAAATATTGTTATAAGAATAATTATTTCATCAAAAAAAATACTAAAAAATGGGACGTTATGCTGTGCACTTAAAAAAACACAGATTTAAGAAGGGAAATATTCCACATAACAGAGGACTTAAATTGGAAAATGTTAAAATACCTGTATTCCCTGTGGTTAAATTTGAAAGACTATCCAAGGATGACTTTGATCTTGTGACAAAACCTGTAAATATCAAATTCTCTGCTGAAATTCCTATGCACTCAACATCAGGGCGGCTTCTGCGTCCAAAACAGGCAGCCAAGACTGAAGTAGAAAAATGTGCAGAGAATGAAAATAAGACTGGGTAAGATCATACTTTGCATTACAATTGATAAAGCAACTATTTACAGTATTTAATAGAGAATTTTAAGCATCACATTAGAAAAACAAACATTTTATCAACAGTTTATAGATGAAGGGTATCTAATACTGAAAAGTTATACAGAATATTTTTGAATTGAAGAAACGCATTGAATGATGAAATAAATATATTATTTCTACATACCAAATAATTATTCGAATGCTAAAATACTTGAAAATTGCTTATTTACAACAATATCTGCATCACAGCCTTAAAAACACTGCTCTGAAAAATACAGTCTCAAAGGGAGATAATTCTAATTTTATACATGATACTACATAATATAAAAAAGATAAATAAGCAACATTTGCTACACAGTGATGTAAGATAGGGAGTTAATTAAAGTCTTTCATTAATTTTTTACCTCCAGATCTGAAAAATACACCAACAGAACAGTAACAATAAGCAAAAACACAGAAATGTGGAATGAGGTGTTCAGAGAGCATCAGAATGTATCCCCACATTGTAATGGCATCCTTGAATGGGACTTGTCAATGGAAGAGAAGTGGGGATCAGCTTGGAAAGAGTGCGCAAAATGTACAAAATGCACATACAGATCTAAAATGTTTAACTTGTACGAAGAGGTTGCAAGTATAAATAGAGGACGACGCGCAGCAAAAATAAATCTTGGTTTACAAGTTGGTCTACATCATACTCCCATTCGTACAGCAAGTTACCGTAAAATCTGTATGGCCTCAAATATTCCTCCTCCATCTGTCTCTGGTATGCAACACACTGCTAATGCAATATCTGAAAAGATAGAAGAAAAAAATAAGAGAGATTTACAACGACAAAGGGAGAAAATTAAAAGGATAAAAAAGATACGCGGGGAAAATCCTGATGTTGTTAATATTCAATCTGACTGCGTATACAATAATGCTATTTATTCTGGCATTGGGAAGACCACTGAATTTTAATGTGCGTATTGTTATGCGTTTACTTTTCTACATTGGCTAGAGGTATAGGGGGAGGGTTGAGATCTCATAAACATGTTTAACCCCGCCGCATTTTTGCGCCTGTCCCAAGTCAGGAGCCTCTAGCCTTTGTTAGTCTTGTATTATTTTTAATTTTAGTTTCTTGTGTACAATTTGGAGTTTAGTATGGCGTTCATTATCACTGAACTAGTATATATATTTTTTTAGGGGCCAGCTGAAGGACGCCTCCGGGTGCGGGAATTTCTCGCTGCATTGAAGACCTGTTGGTGGCCTTCTGCTGTTGTCTGTTCTGTGGTCGGGTTGTTGTCTCTTTGACACATTCCCCATTTCCATTCTCAATTTTATTTTATTCCCTTTTCAACCAGCAACCCAGTGTGCTTACACAGTAGCTGAAAATGAAACATATAAACATAGCATTATAAACACATTACCAAAGTCTAAGCTCTGTTCGAAGAGAAAGCATACAGTTAGTACGAATGTCGGTGAACATGCTGGTCCGTGCACGGCAAATATTAACATGCAAGACAGTATAGGTAATGAAGAGCGGTGGGCAAGAGAGTGTTTTGAGGAACTAAAAGAGGATGGATTAGAAGTTAATGAAGTAACAACAGACCCAGACAGCAGTGCATACAGAGCAGCAGAGAGTTTATTTCAGGAAGGACTAACTACAACAACCCCCATCCATTTTCTTGACACCAGACATGTAGCATCTAACCATAGAAAATTTGTAAATAATCTATCCACAGTTTGTGACATTATGCCCGCTCGGTTAAAGGTGCAAAGAACCCGGCTACAAAGTTTGTTTGCTTCTGACATGGCAGCCCGTTGTCAGGCAGAATTCGTACAGGCTAATATTAGATATCACAAATCCCCTGATGTTATGAAATCAAAACTTTCATATGTTTCAGATGCCATAGTGGGCTGTTACTGTGGAGATCACACAGATTGTTCCCTATATTCATTTGTTTGTTCTATATCTAGAAAATGTCAATCATGGATTGACAAAAGTGCATATTTAAAGAGGCATAATTTTGAAATTGAGCTAAATGAGAACAGTGAAAATATTCTGCGACAATGTGTCAATTACCGTCTGGGTCCAGGCATGCTTGCTAAAACAGCTAAAAGTGCAAATACACAAAAAGTTGAAGCCCTAAATCGATCCATACGTAGCACTGTACCAGTTAATGTTACCTATGCTAGAAACTTTACAGGCCGGGTACATACGGCATGTCACAAAGTCAATCATGGTAAAGGCAATTCTATCGTCATCTTGTGCGAGGCGGCTGGAAGTCCAATACAACCAGGTACAAAAGTGGCAAAATCTCTAAAAAAATTAGAAGACCATAGTGATCAAATGAGAAATTGTAAATACTCAGAAAACAGTATCAATCATAGAAATGCACGAAAGCATTCTCTGTACGATATACATGCACGGCATCAGGAGGAAAAAGATTATACAAAAAATAAACTTTTACCGGTCACTAAAAACAGTCCTATGTACCCCAAAGACCACTCATATGGCAGACTCCGCAAGTCTACCAGGCTTTCAAATAAATAATATTCACCTTAATTTATAATAAACAATGTGGATGGTGATCCTTTGTACATAAATTTCTCATTCTACACCCCATTCTATCCATATTGAGAGAGTGTGGCTCAAGAATTAAATGTTCCGGCTTCAGACAGATGGGGTTATGGCATATGTGCGAGACATCTAACCGCTCCCCCTGTAAATTTTTATTTGGAATTTCATCCCTCAAAATATGATGTGCATGCATGTAGGACAGCCTGTGAACCCTTTCTATTTTTTTCTTTCCATCAGGCCACACAACTGACTTCTTCCCATAGACCCCATGCTCTCTACCACCAGTCCACTCAGTACACCCATGCCGACCGCAATTAAAAATAGACTTTTGCAATAAAGATAGTGCTATTTGATTCCAAAAGGCTTCCATTGCATTAATAGTTACCAGAAAAGAACTTTGGGGTTCTCAGGTGGCCTTGAAAATGTACAGTGACAGAGTGCAAATTCTCCCTATAGGGGTAAATTCAGTAAAAAATCTCCCATTAACTTCAATGTTAACCTACATGTTCAATTAAATTTATAACTTTTTTACCTTTAGAAATTAGAAGCTTTCATATTTCATTCATTAAAGTACAAATGTAGCCCCATCTTTTGCAACCATCAAAACATAGGGTCATGCGGCATTTTTGGGCCGTCCACATGGCTTTGTTTACAAACACTGTAGTTTCGCACTTAATTCCTACAATGACCCCATCACTTTTCAATCCTGTTTTAAAAAAAATTAAATGCATTCAGCATTATTTAATTATTTTTTTTAACCTTAGTTTTGATCCATCTAATCAAAAAAAAAATATTGAAAACTTTATCTACCAATCATTGCAGCACAGGTCTTCAATTTTATACTGAAAGCTCTCCCCCAAATGTGCGGTCCCTGATGACGTATATTTATTTACTGAATTTACCCCTGTAAACATACACATTTTATTATTTACATCCATTGGTAATTCGTTTTTACACATGCTATTTACACACAAACAACTGACAAATGGTTGCACTATTAAAGGATGTCACATACATCTATCTTCCTAAATATAGTAGTACCAGAATCTAAAAAATAGACAATCTAAATGTGTTTCTCACTTCTGCACTCGTAAATTGAAACTTAAGTCAAGTTTACAAACTTCTGTCAAGCATATTCTATAGATTAGTCTTGTCAATTTCACTGACCATTATTCAATTTTTGTCTGAAATTCAGGCTAAGTGTTATCCTTCTTTTGCTTATTTATTTTGCTTTTGTTTTGTTTTGTTTTCTACATTTTACATTACAATTACTACTACACATCTTTGTAAGTCTAAAACAAAGATTATTGCATGAACACAGACCTTGCTCATTTTTTTTTTTCAATAGTATTACAGTATCACAAGATAAGTGATAATTGACATCGTTAACATCTGTTATTTATCAATGTTTTCTGCATATATATCTCCACTCTGTATATCTATCACCACTTTGTATATCTATCACCATTCTGTATATCTACCATCCCTCTTTATATCAACCACCACTCTGTATATCTACCACCACTCTGCATATCTCTCACCACGTTATATATCTCCACTCTGTACATCTATCACCACTCTGTATATCTATCACTACTCTGTATATCTATCACCCCTCGGTATATCTACCACCACTCTGTATATCTACCACCACTCTGCATATCTATCACAACTTTATATATCTATCACCACTTTGTTTATCTATCACCACTCTGTATATCTACCAACACTATGTATATCTATCACCACTCTGTATATCTATCACCACTCTGTTTATCTACCACTACTCTGCATATCTATCACCACTCTGTATATCTACCACCACTCTGTATATCTTTCAACACTCTGTGTATCTATCACCACTCTGTATATCTACCACCACTCTGCATATCTATCACCAATTTATATATCTATCACCATTTTGTATATCTATCACCACTCTGTATATATACCTCCACTCTGCATATCTACCACCACTCTGCATATCTATCTCTACTCTGTTTATATAACTTTATATATCTATTACCACTGTGTATATACATCACAACTCTGTATATCTATCCCCATCCTGTATATCTACCACCACTCTGTATATACACCACCACTCTGTATATATATCCCCACGCTGTAAATCTATCACCACTCTGTATATCTATCTCCACTCTGGATATCTACCACCACTCTGCATATCTATCACTACTCTGTATATCTACCACCACTCTGCATTACATACATATCTATCTCCACTCATTTATCGAATACCATCTATGACTATAGGACATTAAACAAATACCTGCTATAGCTTTGGGAAATTCACCAAGGAACTGCTATAACTATAGGACATTCAACAAGTTCCTAGTATAACAATAGGAATTCAACACTTACCTGTTATATACTACTTTATAGAATATTCAACAAGTACCTACTATACCAATAGGATATTCAACAAGTACCTGCTTTAGATATAGGACATTCAACCTGTGTTTGCCATCACTATAAGACATTCAACAAGTTCCTACTATGACTATTACTACTCTGTATATCTATCACCCCTTTGTATATCTACCACCACTCTGTATATTTACCACCACTCTGCATATCTATCACAACTTTATATATCTATCACCACTTTGTTTATCTATCACCACTCGGTATAATTTTGAAATTGAGCTAAATGAGAACAGTGAAAATATTCTGCGACAATGTGTCAATTACCGTCTGGGTCCAGGCATGCTTGCTAAAACAGCTAAAAGTGCAAATACACAAAAAGTTGAAGCCCTAAATCGATCCATACGTAGCACTGTACCAGTTAATGTTACCTATGCTAGAAACTTTACAGGCCGGGTACATACGGCATGTCACAAAGTCAATCATGGTAAAGGCAATTCTATCGTCATCTTGTGCGAGGCGGCTGGAAGTCCAATACAACCAGGTACAAAAGTGGCAAAATCTCTAAAAAAATTAGAAGACCATAGTGATCAAATGAGAAATTGTAAATACTCAGAAAACAGTATCAATCATAGAAATGCACGAAAGCATTCTCTGTACGATATACATGCACGGCATCAGGAGGAAAAAGATTATACAAAAAATAAACTTTTACCGGTCACTAAAAACAGTCCTATGTACCCCAAAGACCACTCATATGGCAGACTCCGCAAGTCTACCAGGCTTTCAAATAAATAATATTCACCTTAATTTATAATAAACAATGTGGATGGTGATCCTTTGTACATAAATTTCTCATTCTACACCCCATTCTATCCATATTGAGAGAGTGTGGCTCAAGAATTAAATGTTCCGGCTTCAGACAGATGGGGTTATGGCATATGTGCGAGACATCTAACCGCTCCCCCTGTAAATTTTTATTTGGAATTTCATCCCTCAAAATATGATGTGCATGCATGTAGGACAGCCTGTGAACCCTTTCTATTTTTTTCTTTCCATCAGGCCACACAACTGACTTCTTCCCATAGACCCCATGCTCTCTACCACCAGTCCACTCAGTACACCCATGCCGACCGCAATTAAAAATAGACTTTTGCAATAAAGATAGTGCTATTTGATTCCAAAAGGCTTCCATTGCATTAATAGTTACCAGAAAAGAACTTTGGGGTTCTCAGGTGGCCTTGAAAATGTACAGTGACAGAGTGCAAATTCTCCCTATAGGGGTAAATTCAGTAAAAAATCTCCCATTAACTTCAATGTTAACCTACATGTTCAATTAAATTTATAACTTTTTTACCTTTAGAAATTAGAAGCTTTCATATTTCATTCATTAAAGTACAAATGTAGCCCCATCTTTTGCAACCATCAAAACATAGGGTCATGCGGCATTTTTGGGCCGTCCACATGGCTTTGTTTACAAACACTGTAGTTTCGCACTTAATTCCTACAATGACCCCATCACTTTTCAATCCTGTTTTAAAAAAAATTAAATGCATTCAGCATTATTTAATTATTTTTTTTAACCTTAGTTTTGATCCATCTAATCAAAAAAAAAATATTGAAAACTTTATCTACCAATCATTGCAGCACAGGTCTTCAATTTTATACTGAAAGCTCTCCCCCAAATGTGCGGTCCCTGATGACGTATATTTATTTACTGAATTTACCCCTGTAAACATACACATTTTATTATTTACATCCATTGGTAATTCGTTTTTACACATGCTATTTACACACAAACAACTGACAAATGGTTGCACTATTAAAGGATGTCACATACATCTATCTTCCTAAATATAGTAGTACCAGAATCTAAAAAATAGACAATCTAAATGTGTTTCTCACTTCTGCACTCGTAAATTGAAACTTAAGTCAAGTTTACAAACTTCTGTCAAGCATATTCTATAGATTAGTCTTGTCAATTTCACTGACCATTATTCAATTTTTGTCTGAAATTCAGGCTAAGTGTTATCCTTCTTTTGCTTATTTATTTTGCTTTTGTTTTGTTTTGTTTTCTACATTTTACATTACAATTACTACTACACATCTTTGTAAGTCTAAAACAAAGATTATTGCATGAACACAGACCTTGCTCATTTTTTTTTTCAATAGTATTACAGTATCACAAGATAAGTGATAATTGACATCGTTAACATCTGTTATTTATCAATGTTTTCTGCATATATATCTCCACTCTGTATATCTATCACCACTTTGTATATCTATCACCATTCTGTATATCTACCATCCCTCTTTATATCTACCACCACTCTGTATATCTACCACCACTCTGCATATCTCTCACCACGTTATATATCTCCACTCTGTACATCTATCACCACTCTGTATATCTATCACTACTCTGTATATCTATCACCCCTCGGTATATCTACCACCACTCTGTATATCTACCACCACTCTGCATATCTATCACAACTTTATATATCTATCACCACTTTGTTTATCTATCACCACTCTGTATATCTACCAACACTATGTATATCTATCACCACTCTGTATATCTATCACCACTCTGTTTATCTACCACTACTCTGCATATCTATCACCACTCTGTATATCTACCACCACTCTGTATATCTTTCAACACTCTGTGTATCTATCACCACTCTGTATATCTACCACCACTCTGCATATCTATCACCAATTTATATATCTATCACCATTTTGTATATCTATCACCACTCTGTATATATACCTCCACTCTGCATATCTACCACCACTCTGCATATCTATCTCTACTCTGTTTATATAACTTTATATATCTATTACCACTGTGTATATACATCACAACTCTGTATATCTATCCCCATCCTGTATATCTACCACCACTCTGTATATACACCACCACTCTGTATATATATCCCCACGCTGTAAATCTATCACCACTCTGTATATCTATCTCCACTCTGGATATCTACCACCACTCTGCATATCTATCACTACTCTGTATATCTACCACCACTCTGCATTACATACATATCTATCTCCACTCATTTATCGAATACCATCTATGACTATAGGACATTAAACAAATACCTGCTATAGCTTTGGGAAATTCACCAAGGAACTGCTATAACTATAGGACATTCAACAAGTTCCTAGTATAACAATAGGAATTCAACACTTACCTGTTATATACTACTTTATAGAATATTCAACAAGTACCTACTATACCAATAGGATATTCAACAAGTACCTGCTTTAGATATAGGACATTCAACCTGTGTTTGCCATCACTATAAGACATTCAACAAGTTCCTACTATGACTATTACTACTCTGTATATCTATCACCCCTTTGTATATCTACCACCACTCTGTATATTTACCACCACTCTGCATATCTATCACAACTTTATATATCTATCACCACTTTGTTTATCTATCACCACTCGGTATATCTATCATCACTCTGTATATCTATCACCACTCTGTATATCTATCACCACTCTGTATATCTACCACCACTCTGTATATCTATCAACACACTGTATATCTACTGCCACTCTGTATATCTATCACCATTCTGTATATCTATCACCACTTCGTTTATATATCACCATTCTGTATATCTATCACCATTTTGTATATCTATCACCACTCTGTATATAAATCACCACTCTGTATATCTACCACCACTCTGCATATCTATATCCACTCTGTATATCTATCACCACTTTGTATATCTATCACCACTCTGTATATCTACCATCCCTCTTTATATCTACCACAACTCTGTATATCTACCACCACTATGCATATATCTCACCACGTTATATACCTCCACTCTGTATATCACCACTCTGTATATCTACCACTACTCTACATATCTATCACCATTCTGTATATCTACCACCACTCTGTATATCTTTCAACACTCTGTATATCTACCACCACTCTGTATATCTACCACCACTCTGCATATCTATCACCAATTTATATATATATATCACCATTTTGTATATCTATCACCACTCTGTATATATATCACCAATCTGCATATCTATCTTCACTCTGTATTTCTAGCACCACTTTGTATATCTTTAAAAACTCTGTATATCTACCACCACTCTGTATATCTATCACCACTTTGTAAATCTATCCTCACTTTGTATATCTACCACCACTCTGTATATCTGTCCCCACCCTGTATATCTACCAGCATTCTGTATATCTATCACCAGTCTGTATATTTATCACCACTTAGTATATCTATCACCACTATGTATATCTATCACCACTCTGTATACATATCACCAATCTGCATATCTATCTTCACTCTGTATATCTAGCACCACTTTGTATATCTATAAAAACTCTGTATATCTACCACAACTCTGTATATCTATCAACACTCTGTATATCTACTACCACTCTGTATATCTATCACAATTCTGTATATCTATCACCACTTCGTTTAAAAATCACCATTCTGTATATCTGTCACCACTTTGTATATATATCACCACTTTGTATATCTATCACCACTCTGTATATCTACCACCACTCTGCATATTTATCTCCACTCTGTATATCTATCACCATTTTGTATATCTATCACCACTCTGTATATCTACCATCCCTCTTTATATCTACCACCACTCTGTATATCTACCACCACTCTGCATATCTTTCACCATGTTATATATCTCCACTCTGTATATCTATCACTATTCTGTATATCTATCACTACTCTGTATATAAATCACCACTCTGTATATCTTTCAACACTCTGTATATCTACTACCACTCTGTATATCTACCACCACTCTGCATATCTATCACCAATTTATATATCTATCACCATTTTGTATATCTATCACCACTCTGTATATCTACCACCACTCTGTATATCTATCACCACTCTGTATATCTATCACCACTCTGTATATCTACCACTACTCTGCATATCTATCACCGCTCTGTATATCTATCACTACTCTGTATATATATCACCACTCTGTATATCTTTCAACACACTGTATATCTACCACCACTCTGTATATCTACAACCACTCTGCATATCTATCACCAATTTATATATCTATCACCATTTTGTATATATATCACCATTCTGTATATCTATCACCACTTTGTATATCTATCACCACTCTGTATATATACCATCCCTCTTTATATCTACCATCACTCTGTGTATCTACCACCATTCTGCATATCTCTCACCATGTTATATTTCTCCACTCTGTATATCTATCACTATTCTGTATATCTATCACTACTCTGTATATATATCACCACTCTGTATATCTTTCAACACTCTGTATATCTATCACCCCTCTGTATATCTACCACCACTCTGTATATCTACCACCACTCTGCATATCTATCACAACTTTATATATCTATCACCACTTTGTTTATCTATCACCACTCTGTATATCTACCACCACTCTGTATATCTATCACCACTCTGTATATCTATCACCACTCTGTATATCTACCACTACTCTGCATATCTATCACCGCTCTGTATATCTATCACTACTCTGTATATATATCACCACTCTGTATATCTTTCAACACTCTGTATATCTACCACCACTCTGTATATCTACCACCACTCTGCATATCTATCACCAATTTATATATATATCACCATTTTGTATATATATCACCATTCTGTATATCTATCACCACTTTGTATATCTTTCACCACTCTGTATATCTACCACCACTCTGCATATTTATCTCCACTCTGTATATCTATCACCACTTTGTATATCTATCTCCACTCTGTATATCTACCATCCCTATTTATATCTACCATCCCTCTTTATATCTACCACCACTCTGTATATCTTCCACCACTCTGCATATCTCTCACCATGTTATATATCTCCACTCTGTATATCTATCACTATTCTGTATATCTATCACCCCTCTATATCTACCACCACTCTGTATATCTACAACCACTCTGCATATCTATCACAACTTTATATATCTATCACCACTTTGTTTATCTATCTCCACTCTGTATATCTATCACCACTTTGTATATCTATCTCCACTCTGTATATCTACCATCCCTCTTTATATCTACCATCCCTCTTTATATCTACCACCACTCTGTATATCTACCACCACTCTGCATATCTCTCACCATGTTATATATCTCCACTCTGTATATCTATCACTATTCTGTATATCTATCACCCCTCTATATCTACCACCACTCTGTATATCTACAACCACTCTGCATATCTATCACAACTTTATATATCGATCACCACTTTGTATATCTATCACCACTCTGTATATCTATCACCCCTCTGTATATCTATCACCACTCTGTATATCTACCACCACTCTGTATATCTATCACCACTCTGTATATCTATCACCACTCTGTATACACTACAAAAGTCTAAAAGTCTGAAAAGACCAGTTTTTGTCTTAATTTGCATGAAGTTTTACTCGACATTCTCCAAAAGTATGACTTGTGTCTTAATTTTTCTTGACAAATTCTCATTTATATTAAATTTGTATGAAATTTACTCGACATATTCTCGACATTCTGAATATGGTCTTAACATTTCTTGACAAATTCTTGACATTTGAATACTGTCTTTAAATTTCTCGACATATTCTCGACATTCTTATTTTTTCTCAGTATGGCTTGACATATTCTGAACATTTTGAATCGTGTCTTAAATTTACTTGACAGTTCTGAGTTTTACAAATCATGACCAATATTCATGATATAACTTTAATCTTTATTTCTCTTTATATGATATACTGTTGTTTCAAGTTACACTTCTTTACAACAAAAATAAAAGTTGGGCATGTAAAATAATTGAAAATTTGGGTATATAAATATTTTTACAAATGCAAATATGGCTATGAAATCTAAATTATAAAATAATTCAAATGTGGGTGTATTGATATAAAACAATTTTGTATATATATCACCATTCTGTATATCTATCACCACTTTGTATATCTATCACCACTCTGTATATCTACCACCACTCTGCATATTTATCTCCACTCTGTATATCTATCACCACTTTGTATATCTATCACCACTCTGTATATCTACCATCCCTCTTTATATCTACCACCACTCTGTATATCTGCCACCACTCTGCATATCTCTCACCATTTTATATATCTCCACTCTGTATATCTATCACTATTCTGTATATCTATCACTACTCTGTATATCTATCACCCCTCTATATCTATCACTACTCTGTATATCTACAACCACTCTGCATATCTATCACAACTTTATATATCTATCACCACTTTGTTTATCTATCACCACTCTGTATATCTACCACCACTCTGTATATCTATCACCACTCTGTATATCTATCACCACTCTGTATACACTACAAAAGTCTAAAAGTCTATAAAGACCAGTTTTTGTCTTAATTTGCATGAACTTTTACTCGACATTCTCCAAAAGTATGACTTGTGTCTTAATTTTTCTTGACAAATTCTCATTTATATTAAATTTGTATGAAATTTACTCGACATATTCTCGACATTCTGAATATGGTCTTAACATTTCTTGACAAATTCTTGACATTTGAATACTGTCTTTAAATTTCTCGACATATTCTCGACATTCTTATTTTTCTCAGTATGGCTTGACATATTCTGAACATTTTGAATCGTGTCTTAAATTTACTTGACAGTTCTGAGTTTTACAAATCATGACCAATATTCATGATATAACTTTAATCTGTATTTCTCTTTATATGATATACTGTTGTTTCAAGTTACACTTCTTTACAACAAAAATAAAAGTTGGGCATGTAAAATAATTGAAAATTTGGGTATATAAATATTTTTACAAATGCAAATATGGCTATGAAATCTAAAGTATAAAATAATTCAAATGTGGGTGTGTTGATATAAAACAATTTCAATGTGGGTTTTTAAATAATTACAAATTTTGATTCCTAAATCTTATAAATTAAATGATTCAGACCAATCATACTGTAGACATATTTCATTCTACATTCATAATATTCAATGTTGATATGGTAAATAATTATTATACCAAAATGTGGTTTATATAAATAGCAAATTATAATGACATACAAATCATTCATTTAACAGAAGAAAAATTTGTGTAATGTCATCTGTTGGAATATATTAAGTATTACACATGGACAGGATGTTCCCCATAAAATTAAGGTATTCCACACCCCAGAGTACACGCAACTGTCAAATAGAAGTTATTGCTTTACCTGTAATCAGCCATACAACTTATCAGTTGACCGACCATGCCACTACAATTTAAAAAGTTTTTTGATAGATGAAAATGAAAATCATCATTTGATGAAAAAAAATTGAATTGAAATGGATTTTCTTCATCAAAATTATGAAGTTATTTTAACATAAAAACAAATTGAATAATTCCCAAAGATTAAAAGAAAATTATTATCTACTCCAGGAATAATAAAAAAAATGAAAAGAAATCATCGGTCTTAACAAAATGGTTCTCAAACAGACATGCATAATATAGATCTAAACATTTTTTCTTTTCAGGAAGGAGTTATCACAAATATTTATTTTTGATAAAAAATTATAAAATTCAACACTCAAATTTGAATAAAAAATGTTTTTGGGTTGTTCTAAAAAATAAATAAGGTTTTTGAATCAAGATGGGAACAAATGTTGATATGGTAAATAATTATTATACCAAAATGTGGTTTATATAAATAGCAAATTATAATGACATACAAATCATTCATTTAACAGAAGAAAAATTTGTGTAATGTCATCTGTTGGAATATATTAAGTATTACACATGGACAGGATGTTCCCCATAAAATTAAGGTATTCCACACCCCAGAGTACACGCAACTGTCAAATAGAAGTTATTGCTTTACCTGTAATCAGCCATACAACTTATCAGTTGACCGACCATGCCACTACAATTTAAAAAGTTTTTTGATAGATGAAAATGAAAATCATCATTTTGATGAAAAAAAAATTGAATTGAAATGGATTTTCTTCATCAAAATTATGAAGTTATTTTAACATAAAAACAAATTGAATAATTCCCAAAGATTAAAAGAAAATTATTATCTACTCCAGGAATAATAAAAAAAATGAAAAGAAATCATCGGTCTTAACAAAATGGTTCTCAAACAGACATGCATAATATAGATCTAAACATTTTTTTCTTTTCAGGAAGGAGTTATCACAAATATTTATTTTTGATAAAAAATTATAAAATTCAACACTCAAATTTGAATAAAAAATGTTTTTGGGTTGTTCTAAAAAATGAATAAGGTTTTTGAATCAAGATGGGAACAAATTCTTTGACCTAAACGAAAGCCACCCCCCCCCCCCCCCCCCCCCAGCCCAACGCCCCCTCTTTTTTTAGCCACACAAACCCAAAAGATGAATTGTGGGGTCCAAAAGAGATACAAGACACCTATTTTAGAAAAGCAAATTTGACTGGCAGTTTTGCGAACGGCAAATATCGAAATGCTGTTTGTCACTACCTTCTACTTATATTCCAAGTGAAAACAATTACTTAAATGTTTAATAAAAATATATCAAAATTAAACTACATGGGAATTATTCAGGGTATTCCAACTTAGTTGCACCAAAAGGGTATCTTACTATACCAAATTAATCCTTGATTCTTCAAAGTTTAGTTTAGCCATAATAAAAAGGAGTATATAACAGCAATAGAATGTCATAAACAGTGCAGAATAAGTCTGTTCACATTTCAGGCGAAATTTATACTGTTGAGATAGTGTCAAGACATATTTAAGACTGTCAAGAATGTGTCCAGACATATTCAGACATTATTTAGAATGTCAAGAATATGTCGAGACATATTCAGACATTATTAAGAATGTCAAGACAGATCGAGACAAATTTAAGACAGTCAAGAATTGGTCGAGACTAATCCAGACTCTTATCAGATGATACAGGAAGTGTCGAGAAATTTTAAGACAATGTTCATACTGTCAAGACACTTGTCAAGAAAAATCAAGAACCTTATTAGACAAATTCATTCTATGTCAAGAATTTAAAAAAATTATTCAGACAAATTAAGAATGTCGAGTAAAAATTCATGCAAATTCAGACAAAAACTGGTCTTTTCAGACTTTTTTACTTTTGTAGTGATATCTACCACTACTCTGCATATCTATCACCGCTCTGTATATCTATCACTACTCTGTATATATATCACCACTCTGTATATCTTTCAACACTCTGTATATCTACCACCACTCTGTATATCTACCACCACTCTGCATATCTATCACCAATTTATATATCTATCACTATTTTGTATATATATCACTATTCTGTATATCTATCACCACTTTGTATATCTATCACCACTCTGTATATCTACCACCACTCTGCACATTTATCTCCACTCTGTATATCTATCACCACTTTGTATATCTATCACCACTCTGTATATCTACCATCCCTCTTTATATCTACCACCACTCTGTATATCTACCACCACTCTGCATATCTCTCACCATGTTATATATCTCCACTCTGTATATCTATCACTATTCTGTATATCTATCACTACTCTGTATATCTATCACCCCTCTGTATATCTATCACCGCTCTGTATATCTATCACTACTCTGTATATATATCACCACTCTGTATAAACACTCTGTATATCTACCACCACTCTGTATATCTACCACCACTCTGCATATCTATCACCAATTTATATATCTATCACTATTTTGTATATATATCACCATTCTGTATATCTATCACCACTTTGTATATCTATCACCACTCTGTATATCTACCACCACTCTGCATATTTATCTCCACTCTGTATATCTATCACCACTTTGTATATCTATCACCACTCTGTACATCTACCATCCCTCTTTATATCTACCACTACTCTGCATATCTATCACCGCTCTGTATATCTATCACTACTCTGTATATATATCACCACTCTGTATATCTTTCAACACTCTGTATATCTACCACCACTCTGTATATCTACCACCACTCTGCATATCTATCACCAATTTATATATCTATCACTATTTTGTATATATATCATTATTCTGTATATCTATCACCACTTTGTATATCTATCACCACTCTGTATATCTACCACCACTCTGCACATTTATCTCCACTCTGTATATCTATCACCACTTTGTATATATATCACCACTCTGTATATCTACCATCCCTCTTTATATCTACCACCACTCTGTATATCTACCACCACTCTGCATATCTCTGACCATGTTATATATCTCCACTCTGTATATCTATCACTATTCTGTTTATCTATCACTACTCTGTATATCTATCACCCCTCTGTATATCACCGCTCTGTATATCTATCACTACTCTGTATATATATCACCACTCTGTATATCTTTCAACACTCTGTATATCTACCACCACTCTGTATATCTACCACCACTCTGCATATCTATCACCAATTTATATATCTATCACCATTTTGTATATATATCACCATTCTGTATATCTATCACCACTTTGTATATCTATCACCACTCTGTATATCTACCACCACTCTGCATATTTATCTCCAATCTGTATATCTATCACCACTTTGTATATCTATCACCACTCTGTATATCTACCATCCCTCTTTATATCTACCACCACTCTGTATATCTACCACCACTCTGCATATCTCTGACCATGTTATATATCTCCACTCTGTATATCTATCACTATTCTGTATATCTATCACTACTCTGTATATCTATCACCCCTCTGTATATCACCGCTCTGTATATCTATCACTACTCTGTATATATATCACACTCTGTATATCTTTCAACACTCTGTATATCTATCACCACTCTGTATATCTACCACCACTCTGCATATTTATCTCCACTCTGTATATCTATCACCACTTTGTATATCTACCACCACTCTGTATATCTATCACCACTCTGTATATCTATCACCACTCTGTATATCTATCACCACTCTTTATATCTACCACTACTCTGCATATCTATCACTGCTCTGTATATCTATCACTACTCTGTATATATATCACCACTCTGTATATCTTTCAACACTCTGTATATCTACCACCACTCTGTATATCTACCACCACTCTGCATATCTATCACCAATTTATATATCTATCACCATTTTGTATATATATCACCATTCTGTATATCGATCACCACTTTGTATATCTATCACCACTCTGTATATCTACCACCACTCTGCATATTTATCTCCACTCTGTATATCTATCACCACTTTGTATATCTATCACCACTCTGTATATCTACCATCCCTTTTTATATCTACCACCACTCTGTATAACTACCACCACTCTGCATATCTCTCACCATGTTATATATCTCCACTCTGTATATCTATCACTATTCTGTATATCTATCACTACTCTGTATATCTATCACCCCTCTGTATATCTACCACCACTCTGTATATCTACCTCCACTCTGTATATCTATCACCACTCTGTATATCTATTACCACTCTGTATATCTATCACCACTGTGTATATATATCACAACTCTGTATATATATCCCCGTCCTGTATATCTACCACCATTCTTTTTATCTATCACCACTTCGTTTATATATCACCATTCTGTATATCTATCACCACTTTGTATAGATATCACCACTCGGTATATCTTTCACCACTCAGTATATCTACCACCTATCTGCATATCTATCTCCACTTTGTATATCTGTCACCACTCTGTATATCTATCACCACTCTGTATATCTACTACCACTCTGTATATCTACCACCACTCTGTATATCTATCACTACTCTGTATATCTATCACCACTTTGTATATCTATCACCACTGTGTATATATATCACAACTCTGTATATCTACCACCACTCTGTATATCTATCACTACTCTGTATATCTATCACCCCTCTGTATATCTATCACCACTCTGTATATCTACCACCACTCTTTATATCTATCAACAATCTGTATATCTACTACCACTCTGTATATCTATCACCGTTCTGTATATATATCACCACTTCGTTTATATATCACCATTCTGTATATCTACCACCACTCTGCATATCTATCACCACTCTGTATGATCTATTAAAGTTTACTGATTTTGAACATGTTGAACTAGGTTATAAAATGCTAGTACTATCAGATCGTTCTTTTGTGTCCTATTTATTGGTATATTCTTTTTGTCTGTATTGTGTTGATCTGGCCACCGTTTCACAAAGCCTTCTTAACTTACGATCACTGTATCATTTTACGATCCGTTTACGTGTGGTTCTACGTTCCCGTTACGTGTGTTTCACAAAGGTATCGTAAAGGACTACTAAATTATTAATGCTTTATAACTTAAAACCGGTTTTGTTATTCAGCTTGTTGATATTGAATTAAATTCCACTATGATGTTTTCGTTATGCGATGCATGTTTACTGTCGAATAATGATACTAGACTTTAATTTTCAATGTAAGGGCGATTCATTTCTATTGTACATGCGATGCATTTTCACGGAAGGAAATTAATTAATTTTCATCATATAACGTCTTAATTCAGCCGACTCTCTAACAAAATTTATGAAGTCAGAAGGATTGAGTATATGTGACCCGCCACGACATTTCCAGGCTTATGGAGGTAGAACATCATTGTGAGAAAAACGCTGTTAACTATATGTGACTAGCCACTTCCAGGCTTATGAGGGTACATTGTCTAAACTTTGCTTTTTGTATATTTATCTAGAACATTCTGAAGCAAAAAAAACTCTGTCATGTTATTATGACCTATTTTTTTTAATAACAATGAAACGAGTCATTACGAATACTGACATGATAATGAGACTGTTCGATGACGAATTTTTCATTATCGAAGACACTAATTTATAAAATACAAAATTATTGTATTCTATTGGCGCTTAGTAATCTTCAACAGCGTATTTGAATAAAAATTTCAAACGAATTAAATTTACAACATAACAAACAGTTCTTAGCTCTATTTTAGAAAATGTAATTTAAACTTGTTAAAATGAAGTTAGTATAAAATTTGTCAAAGAAAGCTTTTAGAATTCCTTTTTTTTTTATTTGTCTTTTAACTTAGATTTATGATGCATGTCTCTATACATAGTATGCGACGCGTAGCAGTTTATAAGTAGTTGTTCTCATATATGCATTTGATACAGTGCATTTATTATGGATATATTTTAGACTCCATTTATGAAAATCTATAGATCAGAGAATTTTGATTTTTTGTATCAATTTAAAATGTAGATTCAAATATTTACATGTCGTTGATACAGACAAAAAGATCTTATCATGTCAAAATCATGATACAACAGGAAATTTTCATATGCACGGTCTGAACACAAGAATTTACAGAATAAGCATATTTCTTGCTGAATAGAGAAAAATGGCCAAAAGAATTACAGAATACAGAAATGTAAAACCCACCCACCCCCCTAATCCAGACCCTCATATATCATTGTGACGGATAGTTTTGTTTGTTCTATTTAACTGTTTTTATTTTCGAAAAGAATATTTGTACAAGGTGTTGTTAATAAATGTAAAGGACAATGTATACCATGCCCTCTCAGCCGACGTCGTAATTTCATTTTTGATGAAAGAAAGTATTTAAAAGCTTCTCTCCCTGTGCAATATGATTTATTAAACTCATTATGCAGAGCAATTTTTATGACTACTTGCATAATTGTTTAATCGTATTAAATTCTGTATCAAATTTATATTAATAATAAAAGTGTCAGATCTTTAATATTGAAAACGGGTTAAAATTTTTTACTTGCATTAATATTGATATAAAAACATCCAGTTCGTTTTTTTTGTGTTTTTTTGTAGATCTAAGAAAAAAAGCAACCTGTTACACTAAAACAATTGACTAATTAAAATTGTCACATAGTGTCTTCTTATGTCGTCTGAATTACAATGTAAGTTATTGATCTGTGATTTATATATTCGCCATCTGTAATTATTATCTAAAATGTTTATTTGGCATGCCATACTCGATAGAAGTGCGGACGTGAAAGAAAGCACTCTTCATAAAAACGTGAACGGAGATTACATTCCACGGAGATTACATTTCGATGATTTCGTCATTTATAAAACATAATACGCGAATCTGAAGATCTGTATTAAAATTGAATGTTGACACCGATATCAATCTGTTGGATGTAGAATTCATTTTCAAAATAGGTGTTTGTTTAGGATATACCATTCCACGGAGATTACATGCTTAACAAATCTCTGCAGTTTTCAACTTTGTTTAGTTTTCAAGACTGATATGATTTGGAATAAATGACGATATAACAAAATTATTTATGGTAACCTTATAAGAGGGTGGTAAAGGGTTATTTTCGTGCAACGTGTTTTGCCATTTTTATTTCACGTTCAGCCGTGAAAAAGGTTCGTTATTCACCGTGTTTCGTGAAATCGGTAAAAAGATCAAAGTGCAAGAAATTTTGAATTGTTCGTTCATCGTGAAATTGCAATTTTATTTCGCGTTCTTCCGTAAAGATGCCCCTCCTTTACGCCCCTCTTATAAACAAAATTATTTATGGTAACCTTATAATCAAATTTAACTCATATCACACTCTATGTTGTGCTAAATATTTAGTCTTGCTTGGTCTTCTATCCGTTAACGGGAATTACACGTGTACGAAGAACACAGTATGACGGCCGGTACGATCACTATCGTTGTGCAATATGTACTAAACTTTATAAAAATTAAAAATATAGATAATAAAGAAATATAAAAATCTCAGATATAAGTATTACAAGCTACGGGTATATAACTCGAAGTCGTTAGTTTTGCTTTGTTACGGTGGGACAAATCAGCGACATAAAAAATAATGGGCGCTTTACCGGAGAACCAGTGAGTAGCGCAAAGCTAACAAAACCTGCGTTTCAGGAGTAAGTGCATGGGACCTATTTGTATCATGTTTTATATCTGGTTCTATTGCTAATGTTATTTCATTGATACTGTGTCTATCCAGTCTGTATCTGGATATAATATCAATTTCATTTTCAAAATGATCAAACGAAGATAGTGTGGTTCTAATATTGAAGATTCTTCTTCGTCTTCTAACATTTGCGGCATCTTGATCGAGAATAAAGCCATCTTGGATATGGTTTAATTCATATTCGCGGAAAAACTACGATCGAGATACGACTGGGTATATATATAGCTGTAGTAAGTTACGCTAGGATTTACGTATTATTTACGCTCATCTTAACTTACGACGGCTTTGTGAAACGGCTGCAAAACCTATGATTTAATTACGATGAACGTACGATGACACGTAGACTTACGAAGGCTTTGTGAAACGGTACCCTGGACCTTTTTTAACAAATTTTTACTTTAAGTTCTGACTTCGGTCTTATCCCATGTGTACAGTTTCAGTTTAAGGTATGGTTTTGCACTAGACCTTTTTTTAGCCCCTTCCAAAATGCATGTGCCTTCCTCCGTCGTGACATATTGTGTCATTGAGTCTTTGTTCCTGTATTTCATATTTTTTTGTTGTAAATATAAATCAGGCTGTATGTTTGCATATTTGCTTTTTTTTAACACTCGTCGTTTTGGAAATTAAAAAGAAGATGTGGTATGATTGCGAATGAGACAACTCTCCACAAGAGACCAAATGACACAGAAATTGACAACAATAGGAGAAGACGTTACTAAGTTGAAAAACTTGTGTCTAATCCATTTGTCATTTTTGAACAATAAAACATGTTTAAACTAACAACTATAGGTCACCGTACGGCCTTCGAAGCTAGAATACAGTGTTGCTATTTACTGAAGTTACTCTTAGACAGTAGCTCTGTACTGTTTTGTTGATGTTGGAGGTCTATAATATTTTTTTGACGGTGTTGTCCATGTACCATTTTGTAGATCGTACTTCTTGGGCATATGTTTTATAGCGACACGCAACTAGAACTTTGGCTATTTTTCAGTTTAAGTTGTCGTCAGCTAGCAATTTATCTATGCTTTTTTCGGGCTGATTACAGATGTTGTTCAATAGTCCAAGTACTCGGAGATGTAGTTGGGCTTCTACTGGTAGTATTCCGTTAAGGATGTTGATAGTAACATACGATCGCTCAATGTGATCAAGTTGGACTACCAAAGTGGGGCCCTCATTTGTAAAATATATTATAACTCACTGACACTCCATGAATTGAAATGTATTTCATTTAACAAAAATTATTTTAAGTAATAATTTTGCGGTACGTTTTAAAACCGCTCAGGGCCTCCTGAGTGCACTCAGGACATGTAATAGATATTTTAGTGGGCGTTGAGGTTATGCGTCCGATAAATTATTTATTTTTTTATCTTAATGTTTTTGTTTGAATAAAATTAATTGAATATTTCAGAAGTTATTGAAGTGTTTATTAACACGCGCCGTTATTTGGAATATGTCATGCATGACCGATGATCATATTCGATCCCAATTATCATGTTGATTAGGTACAAATCCTTAATTAGGTCGTCTGATCTTTAGTAATTAGTGAAGGTAATCAACACATACTAGTTAGCCAAGCAAGAAATTAAAGGTTTTCTTAGAACAAAAATAAAGATAAAAGTTGCAAAAAATGTTTAATAAACGTTTCGTTTTGTTTGTAATAATATTAAAGCCATTTGAGAATTTTAAGAAATCCATTCAGTTTATTTAATTTAAAAACGTTAACAAATATAGATCTAATTCATTGCAAAGTGTGGCGTCCTTCAGGGATCAAAACCCCGTTTTAACAGTGTTTGTTTAAAGGTTAATTATGCATTGGCCACGTGGTGTCTTCCTCCTATTCCCACTTTTTAAAATCACTATTCCTTCTATTCCCACATGCAAATAACAATAGATGTTTTGATAAATAATTTGTTTTTATAACAATCAAGGTTAATTAATAATTGACCTAAGATTTACCTATATTTCTTTTACTGTTAAAGTATATTTTGAAAAAAATAATAAAAAAATTAACACACTGTTTATTTGTAACATGTTTTTTTCTTATTCAAAGAATTACCTTAGAATAAAGAATAAATCAGATTAACAGAAGTAAGATTAAAAAATCAGTGAATTTGTAAACCTAAATTTCATGCGCATGATGAAGAAATTGGCAAAAGACTGAAAGAAATCTATTTTAATCGGAAAGCACAAGTACAAGAGGCCATCAAAAGAAAAGAACGGTCAGCTAAAATCCGAAAGTTTAATGAAAAATGTATAAACGCAAAAAATAAAATGAAAGGGTTTTGGAATTTACTTAAAATAAAACGAACCGATACAGGACATATAGATCTTAATGATCCACATGATTTTGATAAAATATAAACGGCTACGGATGAGAGAAATAATGCCCTTTCCCACCATTTTAGCTCCATAGGTTCCTTTCAAAATGAAAATGGTGAACTTGAAAAAGAAGTTAAAACCTAATAATAAATATTGACGAAAATTTATTAATATCAGATTCTCCCCTATCGGTTACTTTCGACGAAAAGAAAATTTCACAGACTTTACACATTTCACACAATGGTTGAAGGCGCAATGTATCCACTGGTACACTGTTTAATTCCAGCCAAGAGCGAACTAGTACAAAAAAATGTATACACAAGGTTCCTGACTTTACTCAAAGATGTATGTTTTTTCCATTATATTAATGCATCTGGAGAAAAGCACAAGGAGCGGGGATTCGGGTTCCATACAAGAAAGACAACAACATTCATCAACTAGAACGCCGTGCTGCTGTCCTTCCACTTTTACCTACTGCTGAGGTCGAAGATGTGTGGTTTAATGCCCTAATCGACATAGATCAGATTGATACTAACAGCAACTACACACCCTTTATAGACTATGTAACAAAATACTGATGAGACCATTACACAACACAGGGACTGAGGACTACACATCATCTAGAGGGATGGCAAAGCAAGCTGATAAAACATGTCCAGCACCCACACCCAAACATCTTTAAACTGATAAAACTACTGAAACATGAGGAAGCTAATCCCTGACCATGATCCAGTATGCAGCCAATGGGAAGAGAGTGGCCCAAAAACGAAAGTATGTCGAAATCAACAACAGATTAGAAGAGCTTATGGATAGATATTGCAACTAGGAAGTTACAACAGTACAGTTTGGTGATGCAGTCTCCCACCTTATTCACGTTGAATAGATTATTAAACATTAAAAGACTTATAAACAGTGAATTTCTAATGTGTGTGCTACAATGTGTGGTTTGTTTTAGTGCTGTTAACTTGTATTGTGTGTTTCATATCATAATGCTTGCTTGAATCTACTGTTGAATTAGTGTTATAAAAGAAATAAAATAAATTTACTTATATTTGTTTCCATTTCTTTCATATTAATTTGAATTAAAAACACAGAATTCATACACATACAAAAATAACCTTTATATAGATATAAGAAGATGTGGTATGAGTGCCAATGAGACAACTCTCCATCCAAGTCAAAATTTATAAAAGTAAACCATTATAGGTCACAGTACGGTCTTCAACACGGAGCCTTGGCTCACACCGAACAGTAGGCTATAAAGGGCCCCAAAAAATTACTAGTGTAAAACCATTCAAACGGGAAAACCAACGGTCTAATCTATATAAAAAACGAGAAACGAGAAACACTTATGAACCACATCAACAAACGACAACTACTGAACATCAGATTCCTGACTTAGGATAGGTGCAAACAAATGCAGCGGGTTTAAACGTTTTAATGGTACCAAACCTTCACCCTTTTTCTGAAACAATAGTGTAACATCACAACATAGAAAGACACACTATAAAATATCAACCGAAATAGCTTAACTCAATCAAAGGACATATTAACACCATTGAACATACAATGAAAAAAAAAAATTTGACCTATGACACAATGTAAATACAAAATAAATAAACTAAGGGAAGAATAATAAAAGTAACATGTTATATCGGTAAGAAATGTTAAACAATTAAAGAAAAACAATATGCTCGAACAAAAATACCATCCATTTGCAATTACTTTAAACACAGGTAAATGAAAATAATTTTGTTGTTAGGTATACGTGTACAGTACCAATAGAGAAAGGAAATATATTTACAAAATAAATAATTTTGAATACAAAATAAATAAACTAAGGGAAGAATAATAAAAGTAACATGTTATATCGGTAAGAAATGTTAAACAATTAAAGAAAAACAATATGCTCGAAAAAAAATACCATCCATTTGCAATAACTTTAAACACAGGTAAATGAAAATAATTTTATTGTTAGGTATACGTGTACAGTACCAATAGAGAAAGGAAATATTTAAACAAAATAAATAATTTTGATGTTCATAGTACGAAGTGAAAATTTATAGTTATACCAAACACTTATCAAAGCTGGTATATAGACCAGATATAACCCTGAATAACATTAAATAACAAAAAAGCAATACAATTAGTATCAACAGGTCAAATAAACAAGAAAGTACGATTTGAGAGTACTCGCAGTTACTGACAGCTAGTTAAAAGCCAACACAATTAAAAATAAAAAATCATTCATCAGAGACTAAAATCAACTAAAACACATCCCAGGGATTTAGTATTTTAACGTCATGGACAGTCAAAGAAGACATGACTAGTGCAATGCCAAAAATAAATGTATCGACAGACAGTAGGATAGTTAGGAGTTTAACCTCTTTATAGATCTAAACGAACGTGGGTGTGTCTTTATACATCCCACTTGAAAAAAATACAAATTTAGTTATGTTTTAATTTGCTGATGACAAAATCGATATTAGTCCCAATGTAAACTATATTCAAAGATCTAATTACAACATTGGTAAGATAACCTTTACTAATAGCCTGTTTAAAGGTTCGATGAGTTTACACGGATCACATAGTGATTTCCGCGCTTTAAGTACAATATTACCGTAAAATTTAGGATGTGAAATACCGTTTTTAATCAGTTTTCTACAAGTACAGCCAAATTTACTAATCAAATCTTTGTATCTATGAAAGAACTTAGAAAAAGTTTTACGTAATTTATGGTAACGAAATCCTTGATTTAATAATTTACCAGTGATGCATTGATTACGTTCGTTAAAATCTATGACATCACTTCACACACGGGCATAACGAACGAGTTGGGATATATATACACCGTATGATGGAGCCAAAGGAACATCGCCGTCTAAAAAAGGAAAATTACCAATAGGGAATGAAAAATCGTCTCTTTTGTCGTAAATTTTCGTATGGAGTTTTCCTTTAGAGATTGAAATGTCCAAATCCAGAAAAGGACAACTACTGCTGTTTACGTTAGATTTAGTTAAAGTAAGTTCTATTGGGTAAATTTCGGTAGTATATTTAGAGAACTCTGGATTATTTAACGAAAAAATATCATCTAGATAACGGAAGGTATTGTTGAATGCATCAACCAAATGTAACAATGACGTGTCTTTACTGAGTTTGGTCATAAACTGAGATTCATAGCAATACAGGAATAAATCTGCTATTAAAGTGGCGCAGTTAGTGCCCATAGGAATACCTACTACCTGTCGATACATTCTATTGCCGAAACGTACATATATGTTGTCCAGGAGAAAATTTAAAGCTTCAATCATATCTTCACATTTCCAGTAAGTGTATCTAGCATACTTTCCTTTTTCGTTACAGAAAAAGGCTTTAAACGAGTTACAGCAAATAAATTTGTAATGAGATTTTTCAAAAGACCATTTAACTAAATATGAAAACTTTTTCTTGATAAGATTGTGTGGAAGTGTAGTATAGAGAATAGAAAAATCATAACTGTCAACAGAATTAAAAGGACCATCAAAAGCATGTATTTTATCTAAAACCTCTAAAGAATTTTTAACACTCCAAAAATAATTAATACCATTATTTTCATAAGCTTTATTACAAAAGTTAATAACAAGTTCTTTGATAGTAGTAAGGGAGGTAGTTAGAAGCACTGATAGATTAGTAGTAGAACACTTACTAGATGCGGAGATGACACGGAATTTAAATGGTTTTTTGTGCAATTTAGGTAACCAGTACATAGTAGGGACTTTAACCTATCCAAAAAACACTTGTCAATTAAAAGTTGATTAAACAATGTTTATACAGTATAATCCTTTGTTTGCACAAGTTTTCCCCCTATTCCCACATAAAATTTTAACTTTTCTTACCAGATTTATAAAAAGTGGGAATAGGAGGAATGAACCGGCCACGTGTCGTTAAAAAACAAACTGATTAACAATATAATAGAGTTGTAAGGTAATAAATATTTCAGGTATTGGGCATTTGTCATTATCATGATTAGATTATCTAATTGACAACAAACACTTTATACAACTTACCAAGTGAGTACTAAAATGTAACACTTTGCAATAAATGGATGATAAATTCCTGTACCATATTTTACTCTTGTAAAAGGGAAAATTAAGGAAAGAAAAACGGCGCGTGATATATTTTTTTGAAAGATTTTAACTTTCTTTAAAAAAAAAAAATCATTAGAACTTCGAAATGGTGTATTTCAACTTTGCTTAACTTATTTCAACATTTTAGTTATTTGTCCTAGTTATTTGTGCGGGTGCCAGATTTATGTAACATATTTCACTATCTTCATAAAGACAAATACGGATATAACATTCAAATTCTCTTAAAAAAACTCTCAAGACAAACTTCTAAATTCTAAATCCCTCTGATATTCATTATTATCGATACAATTGTCATACATGTACATCCTGAATAAATCAATTGTTATTTTTATCAAATTTGGAAATTTAAAACTTCTAAAACGTTTCCCGTAAGAGCGTAATCTTTCATTCTTCTCTATCTGTATAGATGCACCATTGAATCTATATCTTATCCCTTATGACCATGAAATTTTCCTCCAATGTGTCGTGGCTTTCTATTGGGTACCTTTTTTCAGCTAATCGATTTTCTCAAAATTCTCAGATAATCCCGGATTATCTCAGAATTTTCAGATAATCCCGAATTTTCTCCAGTTAATTATTTATCTAATTTTGTGAGGAATATAATGAATTATCTCAAATATGCATTAAGCTGAGAAAATCCCGGTTTATCTTAAAATTCTCAGATAAACCGGTATTATCTGAAAAAAATCGAGATAATCCCGGTTTATCTGAGCTTAATGTAAAAATAGTGAGATAATCCTAGTTTTTTTTTGTCATTCGGGAGACTGTCAGCGCTTTTATTGTTGTTCTTCTCTCAAAGTCACAATGAGGGCTCCGACATGTTTATATTAACCAATCAAATGATAAAAACGACATATGCACCCATTCCTTAGAATGGTGGAGCTCCAAGTAAATCGATCAAATCGATCACACAACAGCAACAAGAAATGCAAAAAAAAAAACATTGAAAAATCAATCGTTACTACCGGAATTTCCATATGTTCCTTTTCTGATATAGTCTTACCTCTCTGAAAGTTTTAAAGCCTTTGTCCCGGTAGAAATTCAAATGAATTCATTATCTCAATTTCGGATATTTTATTGACTGTACAATCGCTTGCATGTTTACTGTAAAACCATTTGGTCAAATTCAAAACTTTGGTAACAATAAGTTGAAAGGATATAGAAATGATCTTGGTTGGCTTGATTTGTTTGATTCGTACTCCAATGATTTTCACGGATATTTTCGATTTCAGGTTAATTTGATGACAAACATTTCATTAAAATTATTTAGAATCAACTTTCGTTCTATAGCTTTTAGCTTAAAGATATTTTATTTTAAATACACAAAGGGATTCGGAAATAAGATTGTCCTTATGTTAGTATGTTCTTGGTATGTATCCAGTTTTTATAGAACCTTTAAAACTGTCAATTGGTTTCTGGTTGCATGTGATAAAATCTGGTAATAATTGTTTACTTAAAGATGTATATAGTTCAAACCTGCAATTAACCAATGGATTTGCAAAAAAGATTGAACAGTTACTTACTACATTAAATTTTTCACATGTTTGGGAAAATCATGATACTCTTTCAAAAAGGCGTTTATTATATGCATTTCATACCAAACTTAATGATAGATATCTGAATTATTGGAAAGAAAATATTTTTTGTGATGATAAATCATTGCATGGTAATAAGCTCAGAACATATAGAAAGCTTAAAGAAAATTACAAATTGGAAACCTATTTCTTGTTAAATATTGATAGAAAAGTAATAGGACATTTTGCCAAAATTCGCATAAGTAATAGTGTTCTTAAAATTGAACAAGGTCGACACACTAAAACTCCTGTAGAAGAAAGAATTTTTCCGTTGTGTCTTTTAGAAGTAGAAGATGAATTTCATTTCACTATTAAATGTACAAAACTTAATACAATTAGAGAACAATTATTTTCCAAAATTAGTAAAATAGTTCCCCCTTTTGTAAATATGACTAATGAAGCAAGATTTAAATTTTTGTATACGTGCAGTCAGACTGATATAATTAGAATTATTGTAAAATTCATAAGTGACATGTACAATTCTAGAAATGATTTATTGAGTACTAAACAAGTGTGGACACAGATCAGTGTGGATAGTATGTTTGGATGTTTGACAGTGTTTTACATGACAAAAGAAGTTCTATGTTTTTCCCATAGGGTTCTATATTATTAATTGTGTTGCACAATGACAACCAACCTGAGCATTAGGAGTGTTTTTTATTTAATATTTAGTTTTTTTATGTTCAAGAAGGGCATGGACGAGACACTAATTGCATTAATTACCAAAGGATTATGATAGAATATGTTCCACACCTTTGATTTTGGATACATTTTGTAGCTAGGAGAGGAACATATAATAGGTTCATTTTTTCATGATGTGATTTTTCTTTATAAGGGAGATGGTATCTGAGAACATGTATTTGCTTACTATTTGTATGGTTCTATTTATATTACTTTGTGGTGGATCATCACTATCATAAGTAAAAGATTCTGTTTCAATGTATAAATTGTTTCTCAGATTAGAAGACATTTAATGGTTTTTAGTAATGACAATGCCCGACATGATGCTTGGGGCTAGATGAGCTAATAAACTGCTTTGCTGAGCGCAGCTGGATACGCCCGCAGAAGTCCAACCCTGAACAGTTGGGGCAAAAATGGACACAATATTCAAGCTTGATACAGGTCTGAATTTGGATTGTAATTAAATATTTGATATATTATAGGTTTCTGAATGAATGTAGTTAAAGAACTTGAAATTGGTTATATGAAAGATTTCTTGCTGTTGTGCAATACACTGTGCTGTTGCGCAATACTTTGTAAATCTGTTGTCAGACTATAAACAAATAAAATCTTATAACTCGAAAACATAAAATCGAAAATTTATAAAAATCAAAAGGGAGCTTACAAAAATAGATATAAACAATTTACCAAAGTTTCATAAAAAATGCTGAAAGCATTTTTGAGTTATTGTTCGAAAACTGGAAAATCCCCCTTTTCGTAATGAATAAAACCCCATAAATGGGAAACGGTAAATCCGAAATTTATAAAAAACGAAAGGGAGCTTATGTCAATAGATTTGAATAATTCACAAAAGTTTCTTGCAAATGGGTAAAATATTTTTGAGTTATTGGCTGAAAACTGGAAAATCCCCCCCCCCCCCCTTTTTAATGAATAAAACCCCAAAAATCGGAAACGGTAAATCTGAAGTTTATAAAAAAACTAAAGGGAGCTCACGTCAATAGTCATGAACAATTCACAAAAGTTTCATGCAAATTGGTGAAATCGTTTTTGAGTTATTGTCCGAAAACTGGAAAATCCCCCCTTTTTTAATGAATAAAACCCCAAAAACTCTGAAATGATAAATCTGAAATTTATAAAAAAACGAAAGGTAGCTCACGTCAATAAATATAAACAATTGACCAAAGTTTCATGCATATTGTTTAAAGCGTTTTTGAATTAATGTCTGCCATGTTGACGAAGGACGGACAGACGGTCAACGGAATACCATAATACGTCCCGTAAACAGGCATATAAAAAGTGAACCTCTATGTTATTTTTTAATAATTCTTTGAAAATATCTCTTCCAAAGCTGGTCAAAGCAAAAAAAAGTTTTGACCAGTATGAAAATGATATCAACAAAAGAATTAACCTTTGAGAGTATGCCTCAAATGCTCATAACTGCTACAGAAGTCATCTCATAAAATTTCAAGTGGATATGAACATCTACTTGATATGTCTAAAGATCTAAAAAGTTATAGTATTCAATATGAAAAAGGTATTGCAAAAATATTCTCTTTTCAATTTTTTTTGTTATATGGATACAAATATAAGTGATACCAATACAGCAAGGCAGTTGTGTTGTGGTATGAAAGTGTACTGTAGTAATTAACATTTACTGTTAATCCACACAAATTAAGAAATAAACAAACAAATGATAATTGTTGAACATGTACGATGAAATATAGGTTTAGAAATCAATTAGGCCAGATAGGCCTTATGAATTTTGGTATTTTTTTTAACATACTGAATGACCCTTTACACTCAGGACTGAGTCGTCAGTAGGCAGTACAGATGTATAAAATAAAGTGTAACACAACAACCTAGCATCATATTGCTTGTAGCACGAGTAGAATTGTTTGGTAAATTTGTGCTTTTTTTTAAATGGCTAATGGGCAAAAAATGTTTGGTTCAAATCTAAATAAAATGCTTTTATCTCCATATTACTTATATTGTACATAGAATGGATACTACTTTGACAATTCCTTGTACATGAGAGTTGTCTGTCAAATCTTTATTTCAGTTTTCACAAAGAATGAATTGCATAACAATGAGCTGAGCTCAAAGCAAAGCACTTTCATAATACACTTAGACAAAGAGCTCAATCCAGTGATATACTTTGTACTACAGGTCCTTCATGAACATCCATCGACCAAAACCATACATGTATCTCAATAACATGCCATACTACATGGTTGGATCAGAAGTCCTGAAAAAGACATTAATTTTATTATCGTATTTGCGTTAAAACTTTCACAAATTTGTGGTAAAAGCATTCAGTATCTAGCAACTATCAATCTCTTCATGCACAAATTGATATAGGTTGAGTGCCCCTCTGTCGGAAAAAAGAACATACCTCCACCTAATTTTAGGTAACTGATCAAGAAACATTCAAACTATAAAATGTTATCCAAGACTTGTCCGTGTCTATCTAATTACCATCACCACTGAATCAATAATATATGTATATATACATGTATATAAGAGTAAAATTGACATACATATATAACACTAAAACTGACATTCGATCTTTACTCCACCTTCATTCCTCAAGTCGATGTTCAAATCTGACTTCATGATAAAATAAGATTCCATATCTACAACCAATGAAATACCCCTCTAATAGACTAGCCGCAATGAAATCCAAGTTTTCTAAAATGGTAGGTGGAACGTAAAACTCAAAATATTTTAAACGATATATCTTAAACATGTTAAATATTGCTAATACATTTCATAATAATAATTCTACAAAAATCGCTATATTTTCTTTATTTTGTCTTTTGTTTGAGACTATATATTGACCTCTAGATGTCTTTCAATTACATCCAGGTTGGCGTGGGTTGATGTCTGATTGTTGTACATGTAATATATCGATGGGGGATTTGTTTATATAAATAGCAACTATTCCCTAAAATTCAAATAAAATGGATGCAAGAAATTATAGGCAACCATATGCATACCACCTTCAATAAACAGCTGCTCCATAAGCGCATGATACTCTTAGTCACATTTACAAAGAATAAAGTTCAATTACTTCTCAATGCCATATTAGAAATTTATGAAAATCAAAAAGGGAGCTTACATCAATAGATATAAACAATTGTTTTCGCGAAGAAACACATACAAACGTACGTTAATCATAATAACGTCTCAAAATGTAAACAACCCATAAAATACAATGGTATATGGAATCGTCCATAGCAGGTGAAAAAACATACCCAGCATTGAATTCGCGAATACACTGTTTCTGTTGATTTCGTCAGTTGGTATCTATGACTAACATGAGATGAAATAAATATAGATATGTACATAAACAGCTGATAAAGGTCTATCCAATAGTTGAAATCAGTTGTTTGTTGGTTGAAATGTGATGGGATATGCAGTATCCTACATGTACATCTACTTCAGTTTTGATTATAATTCAAATGTGTTCAAACCTGACGTCAAATTATGTTGAAGAAAATAGCATCACATACAATCCTATCAATTCATCAAAAATATTACACAAAGAACAATATATTTCACATTACATGCGCATTAATCCAATTTTAAGACCACTAAATTACGATCTCTATGGACGATTTCCCGCGGAAATGTCATGTGTTAAACGGGATAGACCAAAAAGAATTTTCGGTGTATGTTGTCATTAACATCCTGATTAATGTACACAGGTAGATAAAATATATATGCTAACACTTAATGATTAGAAACCAGATGTGAGATTCTAATAGTGTGTACATGTATGTAATTAATATTTTCATGGAATATTACTATCGTTACAACATATTCTTATATTAAATGTATTAATATTGCAGTGCTTGCCTCTTTTATTGATATATGTTATAATTACATGAATCGACAAATAATTTAATTAATGAATTGTCTAGTCATATACTATGTGACGTAAATCAGTTCAACATATGATGCTGATACATAAGCCAATCAAAACCCTAGCTTTGGTCTCTCTACGGATGACACCTATTTTCCTCCAACCAATCACAACACAGCACATTGTCACATGTCTCTTATCCCCGCTTTTTTGTAAAAAGCGTCAGTTTATGATAACTAGCCAAAGGAAGGTGGACACACCTCATTCCATCAGAGAATTAATTATAGAACATCATCTCTGAGAGGATTTTTTCGCAATTAGAAAAAACATCTCAAAAATAGAGATTGATATAGAGATAAAATTATACCTATAAGATTCACACTAGCTAATATCTCGCAATTAGAGATTATTAGCAACTCAAAAAGAATCTTATATCAAAATATTTATCAAGAATCTGTTTTTTCAAAAATTCAGAAAAGAGAGATTGATAAACACAAGATCGCCGGAAAACTAATTAGGCGGTGTTTTAAAATTTATACGAACACTGGAATTATTCAACTATAAGTTAACAAAGAAATACACCAACACACGCACTAAACTAACTTCCAGACACATGTCTAATAAAAAGAATAGACGGTTCAAAGCTAGGGATAAGAAACGCAAAATTGCTAACAATAAAGAAAAAAGAAAACGATACAATATATGCAGACAACATAGAAGACGACAATATAAACACGCGGAAAAGGTACAAAAGGCTATAAAATATGTTGAAATTTTTACAAAAGAAAAACTATGTAATGCTGAAATACTAGTTCTAGCGAAAGGACTTAAATTCATTCCTAGTCCAAGACTTCAAAATGCAAAGAAAACTCTCATAAATGACTTCAACGAACTAGCCCGTAAAATGAGATGTAAATATCACTTTGATGACGGGTCTAACACATACAATCGTCATCCATTTCTTTTAAAAAGTGGGTATAAACCAAGCTGGGCAAATAATGCAATTGAAAACTACTTATTTTCAACAAGAATTGAACTTGAGAAAATTCAATTTAATACATTTAAGGACAACCTATCAAAAAATGAAAGAATGGCACTGCAATCCTTACGTAAAAATGATCGTATTATAGTAAAGAAGGCAGATAAAAACTCATCAACAGTTGTTCTTGACAAAGACCTCTATATAAAAATGGCAATGAATCAGCTAAATGACAATATACACTATGAAACAATTAATGAATCTCACACAACGGAGATCGTGAACAGTATCAACACAATCATTTCTCGTTTACACAAGAACTCTTACATTGATGATGTCACACTAAAGTTCCTAAAAAATGACGATGAAAAAAGATTGGGTAGACTATACTTCCTCCCAAAACTTCATAAAATTAATCAAAATAATAGAGAAAAGATCAAAGTTGATAAGAATTGTTTACTGAATATAGACGTTCCAGGAAGACCCATTGTATCTTTATGTAATAGCCCCTTAGAAAGAATTGCACAATATATCGATTATTTTATTAAACCAGTTGTCAACCAATTTTGGACATACACACAAGATACAACTTCTTTTATAAACAAATTGGAAAAAATAAGAGCCTCTCCTGATATATTAATGAGTTCATTTGACATTTCTAGTATGTATACCAATCTACATCATACGGAAATTATAAACGCAATCGACAGAGCATGGCCGCTAATAATGCAATGTAAATTTGACATCCCGGTGCCTCCCAAAAAGGATATGTTAGAATTACTGAAAATTGCCCTTGGAAACAATGAATTTGAATTCAACGGGCAGATTTTTAAACAGAAAGTTGGAGTACCGATGGGGTCACCAATGTCTCCTAGTTTAACTGATATTAGAATATATGAAATCGTTTCTGAAATATTAAAACGGTTCTCACAATCGTCCGAAATTTCTCTTCTATCTGTCTACAGAGATGACGGTTTTTTATTATTCAAAGGAAGTGAACAAGCGCTTATTGAATTTTACCAGATTGCAAATAGTATTCATCCATTGTTAAAATTCACATATGAAATTTCTAATAGTCAAATACAATTTTTGGACGTAACAATATTTAAAGGAGATAGATTTAAAACGGAACAAATATTAGATATCAAATTATATCGCAAACCTACGGATAACTTCCAATATTTAGATAAATCATCAGCTCATCCCGCCTCTGTATTTAAGGGATTTATAATTGGCGAAGTTACACGGTTCATTCGATCGTGTAATAACAAAGATGACCTCGACACACAGATCAAACTATTTAAACACAAGCTTATACTCAGGGGACACAAGGAAAATGAAATTAATCCACTAGTTAATAAAGCACTACGAAAAAGTAGGCAAAACACATTATGTTATAAAACAAAAAACAAACAGAAAAGTCCACCACTAGTCATAGCAACGAAATTTAATCCTTTATTTAAGCAGTTGGGACGACGAATAAGAAAACACTGGCATTTGATTGAAGATGACGAGACCGCTCAACATCTATTTCCCAGACCGCCTATCATTGCTTATCGTAAACACAAGAATGTGAAGGAGTACTTGACCTCGGCAAAATTATAATGTAATTAGATAAAGAATGGACATTAAACTATAAGTGTATTACAGATTCACCAGGTGTAGTGCCCCAAAATGTAACTGCATTTGATACGTTACACGATAGAAACATATTGATAACAATTAAAAAAGTAATTAAAATCAAATGTTATAGTAAATAAAAATAAATTAGGCCAGGGCACCTGACGAGGATGAACGGCCTTGGTCGAACTTGACCTAAATGATATCCGAAACACCAGGTGTAATATCATCAAATTAAAGAAATTCATAGACGACCAGTTGATTACCACAGATCATTTACGTTGGGAAAATCCTTTCAAATAAATAGATGTGTAAAAGTTTATAATTAACCACAGAACAATCTACCGAGAAAAGGTCAAATCAGGTTTTAACAGTTAAAGATAATATATATATAATTAAAGTAAATATATATAAGCGAAACATGCTATATATATGAATCACCAAATCATGCATAAACAGAACAATAACAGAATAAAACTGTAATTGAAGACAAACATTTAAATGCATATAAAATTGCATATAAAGTATACACAGCGATACATGGAAAATCATTATAGAAACTCGATACAGACAAGAAATAAAATCTTCTATAGACAATGGTATTAGTACGTTTTGCTGGGATTGGTTCATGGACACGACTATTTATAAAACTTTGCTATATTCTAAATGAGTATATACGCATATGGTCATGACCATACGAGCATGGTCCAAGAACTCGTATGGTCCGGAACATATATAAAGTGAAATTAAAAAACTTTGCAAACTGTTTAAAAAGGCATTATAGATATTTTAATTAAACTCTAAAAATGATTTATAAGAACTAAAAGGGTTGATATGACATTTAATTGTAAATCAAACATGTCGCTATTTGCTTTATGCTAAATGCTACGTGCAATTAAATACAGTTGTTTCCGAATTATGTGTATTTCATAACTATCTGACTAAAATAAGATTTTTCACTTGGATAGGTTGTATTTGTTTTATAAACTACTAAAAGGGATTTATAATTAACGTTGATTATGGAATATGAAGTATCGTAAGTATTTTATCCATATTACCTTGCTACATGCATATGTGACAAATTGACACCTACATATAGAATACCTACTATATGCCCTTGGTGACCCGACAACACAGATAGCATGGAAAATTAAATACGTGAAATTAAATACAGGTCTTTCCGAATTATGTTGATTTCATAACAATCTGATTTAAATAAGATTTTTCACTTCGATAGGTTGTATTTGTTTTTTAGCGGCATGTAAGATACGAAGATATCCCATAAGTAGTCATATGTAGATGACCTTTTAAGCATCCAATAATCAACTATTATTTCGAGTGATACGCTGACGCTTTGATTTTAAATGCTTCCCCGCAAACATAGATTGACATAATTGAATTTAAATGTCAACGTTCTGTTGGTTAAATGTCATTTCAACCCTCGATTCATAACATAAAAAAAAAACAAACAATGAAACTTTTCTGTTTACAATCATGTTGGTGCATAGCATAAACAACTGAAAAGATGTCAGGAAATAAGATATTTAGAACATATTATTTCAGGACTATAATCGGAAATATTTCGCAGCTTTTCAGACAATACTTTTTATAGCCAATAGTAAAAATATCGAAATTTTAAATGCTAAGATTTGATTGGATAAAATCCGAGATTGTTTCATTATTGACATTTTTGATTATACATTTGAAAATCAATCAAAAACCATACGCGAAATAAGCCAGACACCACTGTTGTGAAAGTAAAAAATACAGAAAGAAAATGACAACAAAATCTCGATCATTACATTCAGGATTCACGAACCATATGATAAAAGAGAGGCAAAAGATACCACAGGGATGTTCAAACGCATCAGTCGAAAACAAATTGACAATTCCATGATAAAAAGCTAAAAACGAAGACAAACACCAGTGCACAAAACACAACATTGGATCTAAAACTGAGCAACACGAACCCCATAAAAACGGGGGTGATTTCAGGTGCTTCAGAAGGGTAAGCAAATTCTGTTACACATGTGGCTCCCATCGTGTTGCTCATGTAACAACAAACCCGGTGATCTACATGTATAATAAACTAGGAGTGTGAACTCAGGAGCTTGGGAAGTACAAGAAATCCTCCTCAATCATGTGACACATGTCTTCTTGCTTATGAAAAGCACATATCTTGTGATCAATTCCTGCTCCATCAGTGACACACGTCTTGTTGCTCAATCTGGTGATCAATTCCTGCTCCATCAGTGACACATTTCTTGTTGCTCAACCTGGTGATCATTTCCTGCTCTATCAGTGACACACGTCTTGTTGCTCAATCTGGTGATCAATTCCTGCTCCATCAGTGACACATTTCTTGTTGCTCAACCTGGTGATCAATTCCTGCTCCATCAGTGACACACGTCTTGTTGCTCAATATGGTGATCAATTCCTGCTCCATCATTGACACACGTCTTGTTGCTCAACCTGGTGATCAATTCCTGCTCCATCAGTGACACACGTCTAGTTGCTCAATATGGTGATCAATTCCTGCTCCATCATTGACACACGTCTTGTTGCTCAATCTGGTGATCAACTCCTGCTCCATCAGTGATACACGTCTTGTTGCTCATGACAAGTACAAATCTGGTGATCAATTCCTACTCGATCAGTGACACACGTCTTGTTGCTCAATCTGGTGATCAATTCCTGCTCTATCAGTGACACACATCTTGTTGCACAAGAGAAGTACAAATCTGGTGATCAATTCCTGCTCCATCAGTGACACACGTCTTGTTGGTCAATCTGGTGATCAATTCCTGCTCCATCAGCGACACATGTCTTGTTGCTCAATCTGGTGATCAATTCCTGCTCCATCAGCGACACACGTCTTGTTGCTCAATCTGGTGATCAATTCCTGCTCCATCAGCGACACACGTCTTGTTGCTCATAATAAGTACAAATCTGGTGATCAATTCCTGCTCCATCAGTGACACACGTCTTGTTGCTCAATCTGGTGATCAATTCCTGCTCAATCAGCGACACACGTCTTGTTGCCCATAATAAGTACAAATCTGGTGATCAATTCCTGCTCCATCAGTGACACACGTCTTATTGCTCAATCTGTTGATCAATTCCTGCTCCATCAGCGACACACGTCTTGTTGCTCATAATAAGTACAAATCTGGTGATCAATTCCTGCTCCATCAGTGACACTCGTCTTGTTGCTCAACCTGGTGATCAATTCCTGCTCCATCAGTGACACACATCTTGTTGCTCAAGAGAAGTACAAATCTGGTGATCAATTCCTGTTCCATCAGTGACACACGTCTTGTTGCTTAATCTGGTCATTTCGGGGCCTTTAATAGCTGACTATGCAGTATGGGTTTTGCTGATTGTTCAAGGCCGTACGGTGACCTTTAGTTGTTAATTTCTATGTCATTTGGTCTCTTGTGGAAAGTTGTCTCATTGGCAATCATACCACATCTTCCTGTTTTTGTATAGCTTGCACCTTACATTTGAGCATGCGCTATGCAGATTTATTCATAATAATAAAGGAAAACACCCTGATGAGATAACTGTTGAATTCGAAAACAGAACATGTTATTAAGGATGTTCGCTCCTCTTGTTTTTGAATTTTTGCAGATATTCAGAATCCTCTGGTTTTATCCATGTAGTGCCATTAATACATTTTGCTTACATAGCCCTACTTTTCTTTTAATATTTTAATTATGTATAGTTTTAAAAGTAATTTTTGAAAATCTTTAAAAATCCTTGTTTTTTTTTTAGTTTTTGAAAGAGAAAAGGTGCAAATGTTAAATGTATGAAAAATCTAGAGAGAATCACTTCCCGCCAAATTTTCAATGGCTTATATCTTGAAAACAAGCACACGGACCCTTCATTTTTTTCTGCTTTGTTAATTCCTTTATTCATATACCTTTATAACAGTTTTTTTAAAAAGCTTGTTATTTTGAAATAGAGTAGCGAACATCCTTAAGCTATACATTATAACACCCCTTAAATGCTTATATAGGTTGTCAAATATCAGCATTTATATTATTGAAATTGTTTGATTGTATTGTCTTAGATGCTATTGAGTTTCAACTTGATTTATGATCAACTGGAAAAAGTGTCAAAAAATGGACAAAGTTTTTTTTTGTTATGGCATAACAGTTTGTACGTCACACGCGCGTTTCGTCTACAAAAGGCTCATCAGTGACGCTCGAAACAGAACAGTTTAAAAAGGCCAAATAAAGTACGAAGTTGAACAGCATTGAGGACCCAAAATTTTGAAAGGTTTGCCAAATACAGTTAAGGTAATCTACTTATTGTCCGTTATTACAGCGGGTTATTATCCAGTATGTTTTGAGTAATTCTATATATTTTATCTATCTTGTACAAAGCAATCCTTAAATTGTAATTGTAGCCTGCAATTATAATCAATGTAAATGTGATTTTAGGTAAATTTTCCATGAACTGATATGTAAAATATCAATGTCGACATATCTATGACGAAATAGTGACAACACAACTGATATTCTTGCATTGACGTGTCTAGAATATATGATACTATTAATTGATAAGCAATATTCATTTATAAGTAGTAAATGCAGACTTGAAGTCATTTTGTATTCTATCCCTGAACCACCCAGCAGCCGGCATCAGGGGCGGATCAAGAAATATGTCTGGTGGAGGTCACCTTTCGAAATCTTATAAAAAATCACTTTTGTTTTATTGATATTAATGTCATGAAAATAGTAACAACTATAAAGCATATGGTTAAACAGGACTTATAAAATTGATTCCAATTTCATTTTTCGTGGATCCTGCGTGCAAACGTGTCAATTATCACATCAAGTTCTAAAAGCAAATTATAATGCACGTGCATCAGTGCATCAATAAAAGTTTGTATATTGACTGTCTTTTTCTCAACATTGTCAAGGAAAAGTAGTGCATTGGCTCTAGCCTCAGCGTTGCTCTATTTACAAGGTTTGTTATCCCGGCCTTTAGTCTAGTTCAAGCATGTGCACAATTAGTAAATGGTTTGTGTGCTAAGGATCCCAAACAGAGCACAGTATTTACAAATAAGCTCCTTCTTTTGAAGGAGAGTACACAAGCCCGTCATATCGAATCAGTCAATTTCTCAGTAAAATCAAGAGTTTGTTAATAAGACTCAAAACGAATAAAAAATATTTGAATTTTGGCACTGTAGATTTCATGTATCATTAAAAGTCGAGGAAAGTTGTCATACAAAAAAAATCGCAATATAAATAAAAATATCAATTACCAGTCCCATTAAAAAAAAACATCTAAAATTGAGGAATGTCCCTTCATTTTCACACTAACACATCAAAGGAATCGAAGAAGTAATTAAGGATCGCTGAATACATGTTCTTTGTAAAAACATACATGTCAAGGTACATGTAAATCGCTTAAAGGTAAGTAATGAACCTTGATTACCAGTGGTAGACCGATTGATAATTCAATCAAAATTTTGTACATGGTGCACCATTTTTGCCAACCACAGAAGGGGGGGGGGGGTTACGTGCACCGGGTGACCACCCCCTGGATTCGCCTCTGGGCATTGTATTGATCCTTTTAATCATTGTTTTACAAAGAGCCACAATCTAAGGCAAGAGAAAGCGTTTTATCTAATTTGTACAAAGCAATCCTAAAACTGTAATTGTAGCAATTACAACTAATACAGACGTTATCCAAAACAATACAAAATCAAATGATGAAATAACATCACTCCACGTCATCTTTTGTTCATTTTCTGTTTCATTTTGATGCTTTGATGTAATTTTGTTTACATTCCGGAATCTCATTAGCTTGATTATGTTCTTTGGAACATCGTCTTTACGATGATGAAATCGAAGTTCTATACTCGTACAGCACACAACAAAAGTTCCCATACTTAGCTGGAACATTAAATAATATCCCAATATTGATCCAGATATTTTGGGAAGCTGGGAATAGACAATTGTAAGGAAAACGGCAAACGAAAGAAACACCTTTATGCAATACCCCATTCTCGCAGTACTGTTTGCCGGAAGTGCAAAAGTAAACACATTCAATACACTCAGTAAAATGATTGGAATGATGATATTCATTAAATAATAAGTCGGATTTCTTTTCAAGTTTAGTGTAAATATAACCCGAGATTCGAACGACAAAACGTCCTCTCGTGCGGCTGTTGATACTACTGACCATTCTGCATTATTCTCCATGCTATCTAGAACGATTCCATTATTCCACAGAGTAACACTCACATCTGTAACGCTACTTGACCACACAACAAAAATTATGTCGCATGATTGTCGGTCATAGGGAAAATATGTAATATCTATTTTACATTTTGATTCAAAAACTTCAAACGGCATCCACGCTACTTGTCCGTTACTTTCAACCTTGGCTTTGATAAAACTGCTTCCAAGTTCCTGCAATTTTGTAAATCCATTTTGTAATGCTATATCAGGTATCCAAATATCTGCTTGTGGAACGTAAAAATAATATAATCCACCAAAGTCTGCAGATGTCCAATTCAAATACTCATCTATCCATCCAATATTTAAATACCCGGTTGTTATCAATCTCTGTTTTAGTTCGTCCAATTCATTTATTCCAACAAGGTAAAAATCTAAATCTAATTTCATAGGGTGATGCTGATCCCGATTTGGTCGGACTTGCTTTTTATAATCATTTGTTGTAAATAATTGTTTGATTAGATTTTTAACATCCTCCCCACTCTGTCCTTCGATATTTACAAACAATTTTAAGAAAACGAAATACCACAACCTACACATTTTACCACTCTACATTTAGATCCACATTTTTAAATGAATATTCGTCGACTTGCATCTTAATGTCAATACATTTAATAAGATATAGTTGTAATCAAACACGTACTTGTTGCATGTATATCCAATGTACATGTACCACTAATCGCTCACAAAATTTAAAATGCCTGTGTATTTATTACATAATAATTGTTTAGAACTTTTTTTTTTATTTCAAATACATTTAATAAGAAATAGTTGTTATCAAACACGTATTTGCTGCATTTGATGATGTATATCCAATGTATATGTACCACTAGTTGCTCACAAAATTTAAAATGCCTGCGTATTTATTACATAATAATTATTATAATGAAAAGTTTATAGGATATTAAGAAAAATGTGAGTGGAATTATTAGACCATATTACAAAAATCACATGGGATGTTTTAAATCTGAATTAGGATAAGAAAAAATTGACATGAAAAAATATCACGGCCTTTTCACTGGTTTCAACAACCAGTGAAAAGGCCGTGATATTTTTTATTAAGCATGAAAGGTCAAATTATCACGGCCTTTTCACAGGATATTGAAATTCACGGTCTTTTTCTAACATCAAATATTTTTCACGGCCTTTAGAAATATTTTTTTTACAAAAGTCACGGGGTATTTTCACGGGGTTTTCACGGCCCTGTGATATTTCACAGACATTTCACGGCCTTTTCATGGGCTGTTGTTACAGTAGTGATGAGCGTTCTTAAAGGTGACAATGTTGTCTGATTGGTTAGCAAAAATGTCTAGGTTATCGAATCCCGACTCAATTTTGGACTGGATTTCCTGATGGTAGTTAGATGGTGTCTTTCCTGGTTTTAGTGGTTTCTTTCCATTGTTAAACATGGTCCTCCACCATTCTATTGTGTTGTATTTTGTGTTGAAAGTATGGTATGTAAAACCCGACAATTGTAATGCCCTTTTGGCACAATCTAGGGGGAGGCTCACGGTAGGAGGCCGGAACAACAACGGAAAAGAAAACCAAACTAAAATATCAAGAAACTCGCTATGTTATAGCGGCTTGATTGCTTTATATACTAATTTCTGCATGTCATAGTGAGCCTTATCTATTATTCTTAATCTGTAATTTCTAACCCAATTAAATAAGAAAGCCTAAATATAGTTGACCATTTTGACCATTGTCTATAGTTTATGACATGATTTGTCAACTTTTATCAAACAAAAATTAAGTAATATTTGTACTAACAGAAAGTCACTTTGAACAACGTGACATTTACTTGAATCAAAAATCTTTTTGCTGTTTCCCACGCTCACAAATTGAACATGAAAGTTTGGCTTTTAAAGTATATAGGAGATAAACAATAATTGCCTATAAAATATTTTTCACAGAAGATTTTACATGTATTAATTAGTAAACTATATGAAATCAAATAAACTGCATTTTTCTATTACATTAATCACTCTCCCTTTGAAAAGGAAATTGTTCCACCAATCTAAATTTACTAACACCAAGAAATAACCAACAGTAGTAAAACAAAATTTTTTTGTCTTGGTTCTTTTTTTTTTCATATATGATACAATAAAATACACAATGAAAAATAAAACATATATAGTACAATTAAATTTATATATATATATAACGATTTTCCCTTTCATGACGAAACAAGGGACATAATTTTCCTCAATGAACGGAGGTAGTGGGTCATACCACATTACATTTCATGTATAATTTATACATGTATCACAATGGCAGCGAGCTATTACATTTAATTTGTGCTCGTGCAAGTCTTTCGCGTTGATACGCGCACTTGAATCTATGGTAGTCAATTTGGGGATTATCTAATAATGAAGGGGAAGTCTACCTTGAATGGCCCAATCTTTTGCAATATTGTAAAAAATTTAATTGAATAAACGATGAATAAATGGTAAATATAATTCAGCATGATAAATTGACAGAATTTCAATATTTAACGAACGTAACTATTTATATTTCTAAGATATGATCTTTGTAATTTTTCAAAATAATCGATATATAAAGTAATAAATGGGGGTAAATCGTTTGGAATATCTAATTCTTGATTTTTTACAATAGTATTTAAACAGGAAGATTGAAGACTTGAATAGATAAATGGATCAAAACCGTAAGATATTAAAGAAACAGTGGCTTGTAAATTATCTATGTCGTCATGGTTGTTTAGTAATTTATACCAGATTTGGGACGGCGAAAAGGTGTTTATGTCCTTTAGCTCTGGAAAATCTGAGAAAATAGAAAAGAAAAATATAAGTATAAGGTAGAAGGGTATACATTAGTCTTGCGGTTGTTTGTTTGACCTGGGGTATCAATATTTGTCGCTAACATATTGACATTATCAATTGGACATTTAAGGTTATGATGAAGTAATATGACATAAACAGAGAAAGGGTGTTTAAGTATTGACCTTAGTGTGCATGCTTGAAAAATGTTCAGATCGATAATTTCAGGTACGTAAATGGATTGAGAAGTATTTTTATTTCGAATTGTAAAATTTGGATACGAAATGTGTAATTTAGGCCTGAAGTAATTTACAACAGTTGAATTATCAATAATGTTTGGATATTGAACATTCCAGTACGTTGGACATAAAGACATTGAAAAAAATTGGAATACAAACACAATCGAAACCTATTGTTATTTCTAAGTATAATTTCGTATTCATATTTTGTTCTTTTGAAGGATTTAACTACCAAAATAATGGTCATTAAAAAGGAAATAAAAGCTAATGTAAAAACAGCATGATCCCAAGTTATATTGGAATTTAATACTCTGATCCATAGGTGCTTGAGTTGTGGAAGGTTCAAATTTAAAATTTGGTAGTGTAGTAGCAGATATTTGGACAGGTTGATTTATAGCTATTGCAGCAGCCATAATTTTGAATTTATAAAATAACCAGATAAGAACAATTGTGTTTAGTGAATTAATAATAATTGCAACCAATGATAATATATCATTTATCGTAGGCCATTTTTCGAAGTTTAGATCAATTTGTCCATCTACCATAGAATCAGCTAATGTGGAATATATAATACTTTGTGTCTTGACTCTTGTGACCATTTTTTTTAAATTGAGGTGATATTTTTCATCTTTAGCAAAAATATGATTCATTTTATTTTTGTATATCGTGAAATTTGGTAAGGAAATAGGAACTGGATCAGTGAAAGTCGTGGTAGCAAGGATGTTTTGAAAATATATTTAGGTATATCAAAAAGTTGAGTTGCATGGGAAGTATTAGTAATAATTTGAACAGGAAAAGATTTTATTTTATATACTTCAAATAGTTTGCCATGAGTTGTTAAAGCAAATTGAACAGCCAAATACAATTTTGTATTGTTTTGTAGAACAATATATTTAGCGTAATTATAATAATAATGTGGATTTGAAGTTAAAATTTTGTATCCAGTGTAGTTAGCATTTAAAATGTTTTGAATATCCAATACATTTTGTTGAATTACTTTTGGTTTTAGAAGAAGAGGAGATAATTGTCCTTCTACTAAATTAATAATGGCTGCTTTCAAATTCATTATATAATTCTGAAGAATATTAGCATCTTGAGTTTGATCTGTTAGAATTTGAAAATAGTCTGTATAATGGTCTTCTAGGTTTTTATAATTTCTCTGAATAAGGGTATTTAAAAAGGATAAAGCCTGATACATTGCATTGAATTGTCAAGTCTTTTCTCTGTTGTGAAACAAAAGACGCTAAACTACCTCCATATTGTTTTAAAGCATTTGAAATTTTATTGTTTTCAGATGTTAAGGTATTTATATGGGTAACTATTTTTTTCATGGATTTTTCGGTTAATAAACCGAACAATCCCCCCACAATGCTTCCTACGAATGGAATTATTGCTCTCTTTGATTTGCCAAGTAAAGTGATATTTATTCTCGGTACCAATTTGTCTATTGATGACTTTGTGTCTTGAATTTGTGCATTCATATATTCTTTCATATAATTTACTTGTGAAACAATTTTGTTATACGATTGACATTGACGACCTGCTTGTTTTGGACATTTAGTGACCAATTTATGTTGTATGTTCAAATACATTGGGATTTCATAAATATGTGTCCAATAATCTGTAGCGAAGTCAATATTAGGTTGACTTTGAAATATAGTTCCATAAATTATTCTCTGTTCATCTGCGTTTGACGTTGACAAAAGTAAGGCAAAAAGCAAAAATGGCAAAGTCACAAATCCAAATCTTGACATGCCTACAATATAAAAAAAAGGAATTAATTTGATTTCTGGTGATCAAAAGATTGGGGATAAATTTTTCCAGTGGTCTAAATAAAGGACAATTTAGATATAGGTAGTCAAGTGGATTAATGTGATTGTCAATTGCATGCCACTTTTGTGAAATAGTTAAATATTTATTAACGTCTTCTTTTTAATCTTTTGCGAGCTTTTTCTGAATGAAATGCTATCTTTAAAGGTTCACTTACATTTTCTTGCGGTTCCCATGTTGGGTTTGAATTATCTTTCCATTGAACTAAATAATATTTCTTTCCTGATATCCATTTTAATTTTAATAATTTAATAGCCTCATACCATTCGTCATTTTTGTTTTGACCTTGATTTGATGTTGGTTTGTCAACATCACTTTGAGAGTTGTTTTCTTGATTTTCTGTTTGATTTAAATCTCCATTTAAATTATCAGGATTTGGTTGATTTATATTACCAGGCTCATTATTTAAAGCTTCGTTATCTTTTAAAAGATTTGGAGGTGGCCTGAAATCATTTGGATCTTTATAAGCTTTAAGTCTGTTTGCCTAAGGGTTTTTAAATTAAGTAGCTTGTAAATTAAATTATGTCGATTTTCTAGTATAGAAAATGGTCCAGTCCACTTAGGTTCTAATTTATTTTCCTTTTCTATTTGTACTTTTTCTTGTTTAAGTAAAATATGATCACCTACCTTAAAATTTGGTATTTTAGTAGCTTTATCATAATATGTTTTGCTTTTAAGTTGAGCATCTTCCAAATTTGTTCTAGCAAGATCATGAATAATTTTAACTCTATTGAATAATTGAATAATTGATCTATATATTTTTCTTGAGATTGAGTAATTAATTCTTCAGGAATTAAGGCTGTATCTATCGGAAAAGGCATTTCTCTTCCAAATTTCATATAGTAAGGTGTTAAACCTGTAGATTGAGTACAAGGACTAATTCTAAATGCCATCATAATACTCGGCCAATTTGTTTGTTGTTCAGAACAATACGCTCTTAAAGATTGAGCTAAAGTAGAATTTGTTCTTTCGCATGCTACATTACTTTGCGGATGGTATGAACTAGTGAAATGTTGTGTAACATTAAACATTTTGCATAAAAGATTGACAAGCTTGCTTAAATTACTTGCATGTCTGTCAGATACCAAATATCGACATGCTTCATATCTAGTAAAAATTTCAGAATATAAAATGTTTGCAATTTCTTCAGCTTCTTTAGTTTTCATTAGAAAACTTTCGCACCAATGCGAGAAAGAATCTGTCACTAACAAAATATATTTGTATTTTTCTTTTGAAGTTGGTAATCCGCCTAAAACATCCATGTGAAGACGAACAAAAGGTCCTTGGATTGGCAATGATTTTAAAGGTGTTTTTTAGCAGTATTGTCTTTTTTCACAGTTTGGCAAATTTGACAACTAGTGACATAATCATAAACATTTTGATACATTTTTGGCCAAAAGTATTTTTGTTTAATAGCTTCATAAGTTCTTTGAACACCTAAATGTGAACCACCTGCTTTTTGATCATGAAATGATAATAAAATATCATTGCGTAATGGTTGTGGAATTGCTACTTGTTTTATCAATTGAGTTTTGATGTCCTTGTTTTCGTTCTGGGTTGAAAGAAATGATACAAAGTATCATCTAGAAGTTCATATTGACTAGTTTCATATGGTATAGCTTGTGCTCTTTTCTTATCATCTGGTAAAGTACCGTTTTGTAAGAAGGTGATTATTGGTCCAAAATATGGGCATTGTTTTTGTAAAGAGAAATATCTTGTAAGGAAAACATTGGAACTTCTTTTACAGAATTAGTAATTTGTTCTAAAGTTTCCCCTGGATAAATGAAAATAACTTCGGTTAAAACTTTGGTTTGTTCATCACAGTGTTGATTTCGCGATCCCAAACGATGTATAAGGTCAAATTTGTATTCTTGTAGTTTTAACGCCCACCTTATTAATCTTGAATTTTGTGTTTAATAGTTTGTAACCATGTCAAAGCTTTATGGTCTGTGTAAATAGTAAATTTGTTAGTAGCAAGATACACGTGAAAATACGCGACTGCTGATACTAATGATAACATTTCTTGTTCTGTAACCGTGTAATTTTTTTCTGCCGGCGTTAAAGCTCTACCACCGTAACCAATGACATGTTCTTTTTTATCATCTCCCACTTGTGATAAAATATATCCTATTGCGGTACCAGAAGCGTCACAAGATACAATAAATGAGTTATTGAAATTTGAGAAATTTAAAACTGGAGTTGATGTTAAAGCTTCCTTTAATGTATCAAAAGCGTTTTGACAATCTGTGGTCCATTTAAAAGGAATTTCTTTAGTGAGAAGTCTATTCAGAGGTGATGCAATTTTGGCATAACCCCTAACAAGTTTTCTATAGTAATTGCATAAACCTAAAAAACTGCGGACATCATGTTGATTGTTTGGAATAGGAAAAGTGTCAACAGCTTTTTTTTTAGAAGTGTCGACTTTAATACCTTTTTTAGAAATGATGTGTCCTAAGTAAAGAATTTCTGATTGAGCAAAATCACATTTGTTAGGTCTTAATTTTAAATTTGCCTGTTTTAACCTATGAAAAATCAAATCTAAATGTTGTAAATGAGATTCAAAATCTTTAGACCAAATAATAACATCGTCAACGTACACTAAACAATGTTTCCATGTTAAACCTCTTAAAACTTGTGTTATTAAAGACTGAAAACTTTGACAAGCGTTGTTCAACCCATAAGGCATTCTTTTAAATTGATATACATTATCATGAGTTATAAAGGCTGTTTTATGCTTAGAGTGTTCGTCCATTGGCATTTGATAGTAGGCATTTGTCAAATCAAGTCGTGAATAAATTTTGGCATTTGATTGGCCTATAGCATCAAATACATCGTCTAAACGAGGCAGAGGATGTTGCTGAAGAATTGACTGTTTGTTAAGTGAACAAAAATCAATGCATAGTCTCCAAGTGTTATCTTTTTTCTTAACAAGCACGATTGGTGAACTATATTCGCTAGTTGATGGTTCTATTATATCATATTTAAGAAGTTCTTCAACTTGCCTTTGAATTTCTTGTTTAGCAGCTGATGATGTCCTATAAGGACGAGATTTTACGGGCGGGGCATTTCCTGTATTAATTTTATGTTTATAGACATCAGTTTTTCCTTATTCTTTTAACTTGGTTGCAAAGACATTCCTATTTTGGTTTAAAAATGTTTTTAATTGTTGTTTTTGTAGATCTGTTAAATCAGATTTTGATAAATCAAATTGAATATCTGTTTGATTTGATTTAGTTTGTACCGAATTTATATATTTACCTGTTGATTTATTTGTAGACTTGTCATCGTCTAAAGTAAATATATTACTTTTATCTACATCATTAAGAGTAGCTAAAATCAAACCTGACTTTAAAGTAATGACCTCATTTGTGGGATTTAAAATTTGTAGGTAACATTTGTTGTTACGATTTTTGATTAGACATCTAGCTGTTAGAAAACTGTACTTTTTTAAATATTTGAGTGGTTCTAATAAGTAATTTTGATGCAGCAATGCCTTAGACAATCTAACACAAACGTTCATAATTGTATTTTGAGGGATGGTTGATTTCCTATAAACCCTAGCAAAACCTGGTGTTACTCTTACTACATTGATTGTAACTGAATCTTTAATCAAGGATAACTTATTAGTGTTCCAGTTTAAACAAACACTTTTTGCTTTGCAAAAATCTGTTCCTAAGATCATAGAATGTCTTAAAGCTGGAATAATATAAAAATTTTGAGAAAGGACTACTCCGCTTATTTCAAAATTTAACTCAATTTGACCTTTTACTGGGTAAGTAGCTCCACCTGCTCCAACTATTTGCTTAATGTCTGAATGAAATAAACGATTGTTTGCTAATTTTGTTTTCAAGAATGTTTTTTCATTGATAGCAGATATTGTTGTCTGGATATTAGTGTCCAAAAAGGCTTTAATATAAATACCGCCACAATTTACCGGGATAAGATATTGATGCATATCCGTAAGAAATTGTTTTGTCTGCGTTTTTGAATTTTCACGATTTGAACAATTTTTATAACCTTGTATGCCTGTCCAAAGTAGAAATTCGAACAGGCCTGTATTGTTATTGTGCTTGCATTCTTCTAGTCGATAGACAAACTTTAGAAAAATGTCCCATTTTGTTACAAAGATGGCAAATGACACCGCTGGCGGGACATTGGGCCCTATAATGAGAAAACCCATTGCAGTATGAACATCTACGAGATGATGTTTGCGATTGATTTTGATATCTAATTGGTTGTCGAAAATTTTGATTAACTTGATAGCGAGGAGGCATCCTATTGAAATTTTGACGTGGATATTGATTTTGTGGTGCCCTATACCTATTTGATGGATACATAATATGATATGGTGCTCTTGGAGTATGATAAACTGGCTGTTGTACATAAACAGGATGTTGAGAAGGTTGATAAGACTGATGTTGGGTAGTATCTGGAACTGTACTTTTCACATTAATAGATTGGATATGTTCCTTTAACGAATGAATTTCATTTAAAACAGTTGGATTCATGGAATTTTCCGAATATACATTCGAATCAATAGCTTTTTCTGCCAAACTTGCAGCATGCCTAAATTCTTCAATATTTTTAGGTCATTTTGACTATTGTTTTTAAATCGGCCTTTAAACCATTCATTGCTACGGCTAGCAATATATCATCAGATATATTTCTGTTAGTAGCCAATTTCAATAACCTAGATAAGAAATCTAGTACAGACTCATTTCGTCCTTGATGTGTTTGTAAAATTGTAATGTCCAAAAGATGTTGTTTATCTTTAAAACGATCTTTGAAAGCAGCAATCAAAAAATCAAAATGATGTTTCTTTGAATCAGCTACAGTGTCATACCAAATTTTGGCATGACCTTCTAAATGAAAAGGAAATGACTCTGCACTCTTTTTCTTTGACAAATCGTAAAAACTACAATATTGGTTAAAATTAGTTAACCAAGTTTCCGGATTTTGAGTGTTATCACCTTTAAATATTTCAATTTTCAAAATTGATGACATGTTAAAAATGTTTGTAGGAGGTTGTAATGTCCTACCTGATAAATTGGAAGTTTTTGATACAGTAGTGGCCGCTGTAGATCCTGATCCTGCTCCTGCGGTTGCAGCTGTCGTTACAACTGGAACAATTGCCGTTGACACTATTGTTGATGTTGTAGATGTGACAGCTGGTGCAATTGATGCCAGTTGTAGCAATGGAAGTTGTAGCTGATGTGGATGTTGGCAATTTGGGATATAGAGATGAAAAATGTTGTGGAGTCTGTAGTCGATTTGTAACAGGTGCTGGTCTTTTAGAAAACGTAGATGGAATGGATGGCCTAAGTATGATGAACGGTCTTAAAGGGGTGATACTTGTTGGAAGGGTAGGTTGTCCTGAACACGATGAAAGGAAATGATTGGTGTTTGAATGAATAGGCGATGATTGGAAGAAAGGCTGGTCGTCCAAGTAAGGTATGGTGGTGTCGTTATCACAATCAACAACTGGATACGATGGTGGATGAGCGTTCTTAAAGGTGACAACGTTGTCTGATTGGTTAGCAAAAATGTCTAGGTTATCGAATGCCGACTCAATTTTGGACTAGATTTCCTGATGGTAGTTAGATGGTGTCTTTCCTGGTTTTAGTGGTTTCTTTCCATTGTTAAACATGGTCCTCCACCATTCTATTGTGTTGTATTTTGTGTTGATATTATGGTATGTAAAACCCGACAATTGTAATGCCCTTTTGGCACAATCTAGGGGGAGGCTCACGGTAGGAGGCCGGAACAACAACGGAAAAGAAAACCAAACTAAATTTCAAGAAACTCGCTATTAATGTTATAGCGGCTTGATTGCTTTATATATTAATTTCTGCGTGTCATAGTGAGCCTTATCTATTATTCTTAATCTGTAATTTCTAACCTAACTAAATAAGAAAGCCTTAAATATAGTTGACCATTTTGACCATTGGTCATAGTTTATGACATGATTTGTCAACTTTTATCAAACAAAAATTCAGTAATATTTGTACTAACAGAAAGTCACTTTGAACAACGTGACAATTACTTGAACCAAAAATCTATTTGCTGTTTCCCACGCTCACAAATTGAACATGAAAGTTTGGCTTTTAAAGTATATAGCAGTTAAACAATAATTGCCTACAAAATATTTTTCACAGAAGATTTTACATGTATTAATTAGTAAACTATATGAAATCAAATAAACTGCATTTTTCTATTACAATAGATACACGGAGTTCAAAGTAAATTTGATCAGACCAAACTTACATCAGTCACGGAAAAGATTTTGAAAAATCAGTGCTCCTGTCCTTTGGTATTTAAAAAGACAACGGAAATATAAATAAAGGCATTAAAAATTATTGTATACTCAACCATGCATTTGCAGCAGTGATATGTTATTTTTGTTTTTAAAATCCAGGCACTCGTGCTTCCTCCACCAATAAAAACTCACCGCCACGAAATAGCGAAATAGTGTAGAAAGTGGCGTTAAGCACCAAACAAGCGAATAAGCAATCGAACACCTTAAAAATATAATGAAATTAGAACACAATTTGATAGAAAAATAAATTACGGCAACATTAACTCACCGATTCTCCACATAAAAACCAACAAGGAAGAAAAATCAAGGTAATAAACAAAACTAAGGGAATCTTATGAACAACGAAAAAAGGAGACGAGGTGCATTGACAGGGTAGCGAGGTGCATCGACAGGGTAACGAGGTGCATCGACAGGGTAACGAGGTACATCGACAGGGTAACAAGGTGCATCGACAGGGTAACGAGGTGCATCGACAGGGTAACGAGGTGCATCGACAGGGTAAATGTCATCTGCATTGCATGCATCACCCCCATGCGAATCAAAGCTAGTCGTAATATGAAATAGGAGATAATCGGTTTAATTACAGATTAGAACACTGATTTAGTATATAAAGATCTAAGACTGCAAAAACATGTCGCTAGTGAGCTGAGACACAAATATATAGGGTGACTGTAAAACTTATGTAGTCTCGATTTCAGTCGTCCTTACCTCTGTTGGAGTACTTCTTGTATGAGGAGCCCACCCCTTCTTAAGTACGTATAGTTTGAGCATGAACGTGCACAATGTATCAGTTAAAATATGTTAACGCCATACATTGGAGCCTAGGGTATGTTATTGCTCAGAAATGGGAGGTTGACAATTGGAAAATTTCAATCATCATGTTTGTCATACATTCTAGTTTGAAATCGTCAAACTGAGTCGATATCGATGAAAATATCAAGATATGAGGCAGATCTTGTGTTTTCTGTAGAATCCTTAATTTCAAGATCACTGAAATATCTGAGATGAAAGTACTCACTAAAATTTGGGTTATATAGTAACATAGCATTATCAATATATCTGAAAGTGAAATTAAAGAACGTTGCAAATTTTTTTTTTTTTTTTTTTTGTCTTTGAGAACGATTTATTTGAATTCCGATCATATGAGTACGAAAACAACTCGGCCAGTACGGGTACAAAATTAGTACCCATTGGAATACCAACTGTTGGATGAAATATTAAACGAAGTCTACAGACGCCAATAAGTCAATATCAAAATACCCAGTTGTTATTAATCTGTGTTTTAATTCGTCGACTTCATATATTCAAACAAGGTATAAACAAAATATATCTAAATTTATAGGATATTTCTGATTCTGATATGGCCGGACTTTGACACCTATCTATAGAAAAATGAAGAGATGTGGTATGAATTCTAATGAGACATCTATCTACCAAGATTCAAGTGAAGTGGATGAAGCAATTATAGGCCACCATACGACTTTCCTCAATGAGAAAAATCCATATCGTATAGTTGGCTATGAAAGGCCCTTTTATGAAAAATAGTAAACAATTCAAACGAGAAAACTTACATCCTCATTTATAATTGATAAAAGATATATTTATACATCCCTGGTTTTCAACAGTTTGGGTATGAGCATTTCTGAGGCAGTAAATCCAGTAAAGCGCTTCGGAGACATGCAATTTATAGTGATATTTGCACCTTTCAATGTAAATGTAATGTACACTGACCTCAATCAATTGACAAGGAATGTATAATGCCTGTCTATTTATAACATAATAATTCTTTCGAAATGACATACAAGTAGGAGTTTTAGGTAGCTATAAAACCAGGTTTAATCCACCATTTTCTACTTAAGGAAAAGCCTGTACCAAGTCATGAATATTATACGACAACTGTTTTCCATCCGTTTGATGTGTTTGAGTTTTTGGTTATACCATTTGATAAGGGACTTTTCGTTTTGAATTTTCCTTGGAGTTCGGTATATTTGTTATTTTACTTTTAAAAATAAATTGAATTTCGAACTTATTTAATTATCAGTCATTTTACATTGACATTTTTTTTTTATATATTTCTAATATCATTTAAAACCGTTTATACCATGATAATAAATTTTGCACACATTTCTACCTCTTCCGAAAGGTCTATTATCTTAACCTCGTCCTTTTTGAGTTGATCTACCCTGGTTTAGTTAAACGATCGATTCAAACGAAATGCATGAACGATTGTGAAAGAAAATTAAAATTACGAGTTGGCAAATAAAATGTAGAATTCAACGTCTATTTAAGAAATTCCAACACCTACATCATTATCCGTTCTTCTAGAGCTGTCCTTCGTTTAACTTGATACCGAAACGTCTCAAGGATCTTGTTAACGAAAGAAAAATAAACCGGGAAATGTTCCAAAAATGAGACAATAAATAACTCTGAAATGGAACTACAATGACAATGATGTATTTAAAGTTTCCAAGTATTTTTTTTTTTTAAATTTTGCTTTTATCTTTTTGTGTGATAATCATTCATATAAATAACTTCGACTAGGATAAATATTCTGACTCGAGTAAAGTAACACGATGACGTTATAAGCAAACGTCATTGACGCTTCTTAAGAAAAAAGCAGTACACAGATTATTCATGGTCTTCAAATCGAGAAAGTCAAATTCGTTTTCAAAACCATAGATAATATATAAGGCTCTTCTGGAAGTTCTGTTTTTGTAAATAATTACTTTTTTTATTATAGACACTTTTTTTTATAATTGGTAAACGTCTTAACGTCGTTCAGCGCGGTAATTACGTAACAGTATATTCGACGATATTGTGATCCCATGTTGTTTTGATAAAGATTTCGTTGTGTGAAGACGGTCTTCATTATTTCATTAGAATATATGTCATATTGGTGCCGTGACAAAACGATCAATTAGAGCTAAACTGAAAACTAATCGTGCTGGCCGTCGTGGTGCAGTGACAAAATTACTAAAGCGAGTGAGCGCAAATCTCCAGGAGTTGTTACAGGAATACGATGCGGTGGGGTTAAATATGTTTTAATAAAACTCAGTTTAAAAGAAGTCCGAGTCCGATGTTTGAATAGATAACAGAAGAAACTAAGCAAAATGACAATGATCAACATAAGTAAACAAAGGACTACTAGCAGTTACTGACATTCCAGCTCAATACCACAATTAAACTCATTTAAAGATTATGTCTTCATCACATGAAAATCAAGTTCAATCCCTCCCGCTAGGGGCTAAGTATCATACCATCATAAAATATACGAGAACAACATAACCCATATCATGCCAACAACTGGTTTTAGAATAAATGTGTATTTCCGATGCAAAGACCCTATGAGTGAATCAATATTAAAACCAAACCTTACCCTTCTCACGTTCGGAGGAAATATATTGGAATGACAGCCATTCTGGGATTCCTTTTGTGCAACAGTACATGGAAATATGTCCTTAAAGGACGTCCAGAAATTTAACTATCTTAAGTCTCAATTGTACAGAGAAGCAAGTCGGTGTATTACAGGATTACAAATTAAAACCACAAATTAACCCAACGAAATTTTGAATGCCTATCTGCAAAGCTTAATTAGTCTACCCATTCCATCCGCAAATATTAGAGAGCTAAAGAACTTTTACGACAGTAAAGATAATTATATTCGAAGACTTGAGGGAATGGGACAGACACATGAATCGTACGGGAGCCTTCTAGTACAAATAACTTTAAATAAAATTCCCGGAAACATCCGACAAAATATGGTACGCGTTCATGGAAATGATAGATAGAACTCACAGTTGCCACGATACACAATTCAGCATGAGATTACAATCCAAGAAGCAGGTCAGTCAGTAAATTGTTACGAATTAGAGTAAGAATTTACGAATTTACACCTACATTGGCATTTATGGCAAGTACAAAACGAAATAACGATTCAAATTACAGACATTTAACCAGAAAATCTTGTATATTTTGTAATGACTGTCATGCCCCAACTGCATGCATGAAAAAATATTGATGACAGAAAGCGCACTATTAAAGATAAACAGTTATGTTTTAATTGGTGAACATTGTTGTTGGGGTGTTTTTGTCCTGTCGAAAAACCCATAAGTAAGCCTTAACACCTGACTGCACTTTCTTGTGACCGCGGCATAACAAATACTAGCTAGAGATACAAAAATACCTCTATAAAGCTAACAATAGTATGTTCTATCCTAAAAGCATACTAAATATTCCATATTCACTGAAACAGCAGGGTTATTTAACAACGAATAATTTAACCTGTAACAGCTATGATTTTATTATTATACAGGTCTTTTGTATAGAAAACAATAACCTTGCTTTGGAGTTATGCAAAAACAGATTTTAGCAGTCAGTTCTATCAAACTTTTAATGTATTTATATATCAAACTGGTAATTTCATACATACACCTGTTGCTAATATGGCTTTGTTAAAACAATTCTTGTTCATATAATAGCCAAAGTATGTTAAATACATGGTTACAGATGATACTTTTGTGAAATGATTTCTAAACTGACCAATTGAGACAGAAATTGTGAACTTTTATAGATAAATGGGCATACAGTAAGACGTGGACTGGAGACAGAGACAGGATTTGATATTTATATAATCTTGAATGTTAGAATGATTACATAGTAACTATTAAACTTTCCATTTAGTATTATGACTTACTTTCAATTTGTTATCAGAGTAGTTTTATACGGGTTTTAGACATTTCATGTCAGAAAACATGCACATAGGGTAAGCTGACAATAACTAAAGTCTAGTTTTCAAATTCTGTGAAAATTGAAGCAGTGGGATTATTAAATGTATTGTAAAAGAAAAGTTAAGAGTACATGCAGTGATTTCTTTTAGCCTATGATTCTGATAAATAAGTATAGTTGTGAAAAGTGTTTTTTAAGAATTTTCTATTTGAATAAATCTTAGTTTAGGTTGCACTTTGTAAATACAGCTGTTTCACAAACCACGCCTCTTCTGGGGAGATATATAATATTCATAGATATTTTGTTTTGTTTACCTACTGGTTCCAAGAAATGATCTCTATGTTTCATCTCATAGAGAGACAACTTGGAAATGTTACCAGTATAAACGCACATGGATAACGACCAAATTGAATTCTGAAGAAGACCCAAAGTGAAGAGAGGGATAGTACAGAATTTAAGTATTTATTTAGTTTAAACTCAAAAGTTCGAGGCACATAAATGTGAAAATATGCCACACAACCCTATGTTTTGACCTTTGAAAAAATAGTAGTGCATATGAACATTCCATTCTAGGATATAATTTTTTTACGAAACTTCATATTAAAACTTTCAGCCGTTAAAGGAGTTCCTATGGAAAATTGCATTGTCTTTATTTACAGAAGTACAACCTGAATTCAAGTGGCTACTGTATTTTAATGAGCTCAGACTACAGATTTAATACCAATTAATGTACTTATCGTCCCAAAGAATGTCACCCAAAACAAACGTACTCAAGAAACTAGTAAAATTTTCCGTACTGATATGAATTACAATTACTACACCGTGTATCACAAAACGAGGACTTTGAAGTTACAATCTTGATCGGCGCTGATTATTTTTTGGATATTGTAGAGGACAAAGTAATTCGAGGACCAAGACCAACCGCAGTGAAATCAAAATTCGGGTTCCTGTTATCTGGACTTATGCATCGAAATTTTTCACGAAATTAAACTCGTCATCTTCTGCAATCATGAACATTATAATCCCGCTCAGACATGAAGAATGTGAAATACACAAGTTTTTGGGAAACTGAGTCCAGTGGAACGGAAGAGACCTGTGGTATTTCGAGGAAATATACACAAGACGAAAGGATCAATTATCAAGAATCCAGTACTTATCTCAAATCGAACCCGTACATTGCAAAATTTCCATGGACACCTGACCATCCGAAGTTGTCTAGCAACGAAATGATAGCAACGGAAAGGACTTTTAGTGTCATTAATCGTCTAGTCAAAGAAACAGAATTGTTGAAACTGTATGGGGAAATCATAAAAGAACTTCCCTTTTGTTAATTTTCCTTTTTTCGACGATGATGTTCCTCTGGCACCATCTTGCGGTGTTTATATATCTCAACTCATTCGTTTTGCTCGTATCGGTAGTGACGTTTTGGATTTCAATTAGCGTAATCTATGTATTACTGGTAAATTATTAAGTTAGGGATTTCGTTACCACAAATTATTTAAAACCTTTACTAAATTCTGCCATAGATTTGGTTTGCAAGTTTGGCTGTATCTGTAAAAAACTTATTTCAGACGGAATAGCACATCCTAAATTTTATGGTGATGTTGTTTACCGTGTTGAGCGCTCACAAACATGTTTAACCCCGCCACATTCTTTATGTGCCTGTCCCAAGGCAGTGGTTTTGTCGTTGGTTCATGTCTGTCATATTTGTTTTTCGTAAATTATTTGTTATAAATCAGGCTGTTAGTTTTCTCTATTGAATTGTTTCATATTTTTCATATCGGGGCCTTATATAGCCGACTATACGGTATGGGTTTTTCTCATTGTTGAAGGCCGTACGGTTTCCTATAATTGCTAACATCCACTTAATTTGAACTTTGGTGGATAGTTGTCTCATTGGCAATCATACCACATCTACTTATTTTTATAAGAAGAAAGAGGATTTATTAACCATCCTTATACGCAAAGTATACAATTGTAGTTTTGGAACCACCCAGTTTAAATGATTGTTTATCTTCATCGCCTCCGTAGTTGAATAAACTTTCTGAAATTCTTTCAAGATTCCGTTTCGACAGATACACCATTACTATTGACATTAAAAAGGCCTTTCTAGCAATTGGTCTCGACGAGAAGGACCGAGATGCAACACAATGTTTATGGCTGAGTGATCCTAGCAACTCTCATAGCGAACTAGAAGCATACAGATTTAAGGTAATTTTATTTGGTGCTACTTGCTCACCTTTTATCTTAAACGCATCTTTACGAAAGAATTTATCGATGCACCCAAGTACTACATCAAAAATACACCATCAAGACTTGTATGTGTAACTACGGAGGACGCAGCATTGAAACTGTATAGTAACTCTAGAGGACTTTTAAGTAGCGTCAGTTTCAACCTTAGAACATGGAAATCACACAAAAAAAAAACGTACTAGATTTGGACACCGAAACAAAAATTCTCGGTAAGTGTTTGAATTCGAAGTCAGACATTCTGACATTCTCTCAGAAGAAGAACAGTCAAATAGACAATTCAAAAATAGCAAAGCGAGAAATTTTACGGCAATCTTCGTCAATGTATGACCCTCTCGGATTTCTTGCACCACTTACTGTGAGGAAAAAGCTTTTGATACAGAACTTACGGAAAACAATTGGGACAAAGTGTTAGCTAGCAACAAACTTTAATCATGGAGCGATATCATAAATGAGATTCAGGATGTTAATTCCAACACACAGATTTCACGTCATTATTTCACATGACATGACAACGGAAACAACAATAAAGTGGCATTACATGTTTTTGTTGATGTCAGTCAAAGAGCGTATGGAGCTACCCATATCTGTGCAACGGACATTCTTCTTCTTTAGTCATTGGTAAAAACCGTATTGAGCCACTCAAAGGAATTACGTTACCAATATTGGAGCTAATGGTCGCCGTCATTGAAGCCCGTGTACCAAGCTAGGCAATATTAACAGACAACTTAGAAATAGAGCGCACTGTGTTATGGAGTGATAGTCAGATAGTACTTCATATAGATATCATCTTCAAAATCATTCGGTAAATTTGCAAACAACTGTACTAAAGAGATTAAAGAAGCAACACGTAACAGCGAATGGAAATACGTGCCAACTGAATCAAACCCAGCCCTCTTTAAACTAGGGGTATATCAGCTACACAGTTCAAAGAATCAACATTATGGTTGCGAGGTCCAGGTTGGATCTCAGATGAAGATGATTGGCCTACATGGAATCAACAGCCGAAACAGGAAACAACTCTTTTGACGACTACAGGTGACAACGATAACACAGAGACATTTGGTTGAACATCGCTGCCCGGAATTACGAAATTTTTGACTTATCTAGGTTTTCTTCATTGAAAATGTTATTGCGAGCTACGAGTAATGTTTTGAAATATGTGAGAAAATGAAGAGACAGATGAGCATACAAACTTAGAAAAAACATATACACACATAGGAAAGAATTACAAACGAAGAAATTCAATTTGCAACACATCTGTGGATTTTGACGTACAAAACGAACGATTTATGGGAGAAAAAGATAAAATTTTGAATAATTTAGGAAACAAAGAATTGCCTTTATTAAAACAACTATGCCTATTTATTGACGATAAAAGTATCATAAGGTTACAAGAGCGCAATTATTTGTTTACATTTTACCGGCAAGTTTTTTACCCCAAGATCGTACTCAGAATAGAATCCTATACGGCTTCTGATTGGATGATACAGGATTGGAATTACATTTAATCGAAAGGTTATCCAATTAGGTTTAAAAATTGCAGAAAATGATATTCACATTTTACGAAGTATAGAAAATATCCTCCACTTCTACACGTCGGAGCCATTAAAAATATGCCTTTTTCATTAAGCGAAAAAAAATAGACGATCTTTTTCAACTGCATTTTAAGTCAATTTCTGCCTCATGACCCTATATATTTTTTTGATTGTAATGCAACACTGGCATTTCTGGTAACAGGAACTGCAATCCGTTTTTCCCTAGTTTGTGTAGTCTTCGAGAAAAAAAATACGGAACACCAGTGGTACCCTATGGAAAATGCATTACGAATAATTGCGCTCTTGTAACCATAAGATGCACCGGGCGCATACATAGTTCCACGTTTGATAACTGTACATAATTTGATAAAAAAAATGCAAGGAATGCCGTAAAGTAATTGGAAAATCATCTTCGCAACCAGATGCATCCCCACTTCCGAAAGACAGAGTGATGGATAAAAAGTAAAATAACAAACGTACCGAACTCCAAGGAAAATTCAAAATGGAAAGTCCTTTATAAAATGGCAAAATCAAAAGAAGAAACTCATCAAACGAATGGAAAACAACTGTCATATTCCTGACTTGGTAGAGGCATTTCCTTAAGTAGAAAATGGTGGATTAAACATGGTTTTATGGCTAGCTAAACCTCTCATTTGTATAACAGTCATATAGAATTCCATTATATTGACAATAATGTGTGAGCAAAACAAACAGACATATATAGGTAAACAGTAAAAAATTAAGGTACAGCAGTCAACATTGTGTTATAATCTTAATTATTATAAAAAACAAATAACTATTTCAACAAAGAAAAACAATATGGCATATAGACACTCTAAAGACAAAGTACATAAGCAAATATGAAAGACAAAAATACAATAACACAATGGCGGGATGTATAAATACCTAGCCATTCCAAAAGTATATAACCAAAAGTGGACTAAACAGTAAAAAGAACACTATAACACGTAATTAAGATGGTAAACAACGTCAGTACCTATAATCTTTATTTCAAGACCATCATGTATTACTTGTGAAGTTGATACGGAATATTTATCAACAAGGTCTTGGTATCTTCCGATGAACTTTTTTAGAAAAAGGACGAGACGTTCTTTGACATAACCCTGATTCATCAACTTTCTGCGCAGATACTGGTGACGTTTTATAAAGTCTGAGTAGCAGCTCGTGAATACCGAATGAGTTGGGAAATGTATATCCCATATGCAAGTGAAATTGGTATATAACTGCTAAGGTGGGGGAAATATATAATTTGGAAATTAAAATCGTCTCGTTTGTCATAGATTATGGTACTGAGATTACCACCTATGTCAAATTCGAGGTATAAGTCTAAAAATGAGGCGGAGGAAGCCGTGTCTGTTGTTTCGCAAATTTCTAGTTCTGGAGGATATATTAATGGTACCCAATCAAAAATGTTTGGATTGTTAATGGAAAGAACATCATCAATATATCTGAATGTGAAATAAAATGATCTGGCTTCTTTGATCTTCTTGTTTTTGATAAGTGTCTGAAGGAACTCCGACTCATATGAAAATAAAAAGAGGTCGACAAGTAGAGGCGCGTATGATTCCGTTTACTACAACAGGTGTTGATTTTGCCGGACAGCTTTACGTTAAAGAAACCGGAATTTTTATTTACATATGCGTGTGTTCGAGCTGTACATTTAGAACTTGTTCAAGATTAGCATTTAGACGATTCGTCAGTAGGAAGGGATACCCTAATACAGTGTATTCTGATAACGCCTCCACTTTTGTTTCCGCGACATGTAAAATTCCTCGGATGTTGAACATTTAAATCATCTCAAGAGCAGCACATTGGTATGGTGGGTGTTGGGAGAGACTGATCAATTTAACAAGGACAACATTGAAAAAGTCCTGGGAAGATCACAAGTTAATGCGGATGTGTTACAAACAGTTCTTAAAGTCATTGAAAGCGTTCTTAACGATCGACCAATAACGTACATTTCGTAGGACATCCGAGACCCAAAGCAGTTGACACAGTCACATTTATTACAAAGGAAGAGAATATCACCTGATAACTTTATAAACACAAAGGACAATAAGATAACATCAGAAGAGGCTAATAGACTATTACAACGAAAACTAATTTTAATAGAACATTTTCCTCAATATTGATACAGATGGACGACTTCACACTAAAATCCATGACAAACCGTACCATCTACATCGTCTGGTCTGCTAAGTACCGAACGTGACATATTCCCGAATATGACTGTTTTTCCGAGTGTGTATTCGCATTGCTATTAGACGTGTCTCGGTATTTATACATCCAACATTCATGTATTTAGTTATGATGTTTCGTTTGTAAGTCTGGTTGGATATTGTGTTATGTCTTATCGTATGTGGTTTGAATTCTATTTTTATTTTCTATCTGTATGTAAAAGTTAAGATAATTAATCAGCTAGTTCATTTATATGATTTTTAGTTTAAAGCAACTTTATGCTCAGGATTTATTTGTTTTTACACGGTTTTGATTTAGAAGAAAAACCGACATAGTTAGAAAATACAAAAAAAAATACACCATTACTAACACAATTATATATTAATATTCTTGTAATGGTTAAAAAATACATAAAATAACACCATTACAAACTTCAAACAAAAATCCCAATTTTATATTCTATTTTTAGAAATTTACCTGTGACGTCACTTTTTGTGACGTTGATATATTCGTGTGACGCACAGTTCATAAATCTATTGTGGTGTACATGGGAGGTGTCCGATGTTATTCAATGGTTTACATGTTGAAATGTACTATTATATTATTTATTTATGTATTTCTCTGTCCTGAGTGTTCTTGCGTTTATTTGTACTGTATTCCTGTCACGTAATGTTGTCATTTTATAGGTATTTTTAACATTGCCATATGAACGGGAGGTTTGGCTAGCTATAAAACCAGATTAAACCCACCATTTTTTCTTAAAATGTCCTGTACCAAGTCAGGAATATGGCAGTTGTTATCAAATAGTCCGTTTCTATGTATGTTGGCGTCTGTTTTTGTAGCAGGTCAGTGTTTCTGTTGTTCCGTTGTTTTCCTCTTATAGTTGATGTGTTTCCCTCGGTTTTGGTTTGTGACCCGGATTTGTTTCAGTTAAATCGATTTATGACTTTTAAACAGCGGTATACTACTGTTGCCTTTATTAATAAACTATATAGAACTGAATACCTAACCGGATTGAGAGATTAGTGCCGTGTGACAGGAAAAATCAATACACATGTGAACATCGGTTCTGTTGTACTTATCATGGACAATTTACTAAGAACACTGTGGAAGTTAGGTATTATAGAAGATGTGATTACAGGACGAGTGTGTATATTTTGCTGGTTGCGGGTTGCGGGCTGTGGGCTGCAGGCTGCGAGTTGCAGGCTGCGGATTGCGATCTAATAAGTCAGTTGAACAATAAATAGGGAAGAAAAAAAATCACTAAAATACTGTATATACTTGTAAAAGGTTCTATTTGTGAAACTTATTAGAGACTGGAATAAATTTAAGAAGATAAAAAAAGATGCCCAGTCAACATGCAGGAAAACATATAACAAGTACATCTCAGACATGTTAAGTGATGACAACTCAAACAACCCCAAACGATTCTGGAGTTTTATCAAAGGCAAACGAACTGAGTCAACAGGAGTAGCACCTCTACGTAAAGAGAGCATATTACACAGTGACACAGAAACAAAAGCCAATATACTGAACGACCAATTTACTTCAGTATTCTCATCAGAAAAAGGAGGAGAAGTACCAACAAAAGGCAATAGCCCCTACCCAATTGTACCAGAAATAAATGTGCAACAAGCCGGAGTTTACAAACTTTTCAAGAACATCAACCAACATAAAGCGACTGGTCCAGACACTATACCAGGGAAACTACTGAAAGATTTAGCAAAAGATATAACACAAATTCTAACAACAATCTTTAATGCATCAATTAAACAAGGCAAAATACCAGACCAATGGGAAGAGACTTTAATAACACCATTATTTAAAAAAGGAGACAGAGGAAAAGCCTCAAACTATCGTCCTGTATCCCTGACGTCGATTTGTAGCAAGATCATGGAACATTTAATTCATAGTAACATCATCAGTCATCTTGAGGCAAATAACATCCTGTCTGAAAATCAACACGGTTTCCTTAAAAACAGATCATGTGAGAGCCAGCTTGCTATTACTATACAAGATCTAGCAGATGAACTTTACAGCGGGGATCAAATAGATTGTGTACTGCTAGACTTTTCAAAAGCATTTGATAAAGTGCCACACCAACGCCTGTTGAACAAATGCAGCTACTATGGTATACGAGGGAACACACTTCAATGGATAGCTAGTTTCCTTCAGGGCCGAACACAGCAGGTTGTTTTAGATGGAAAGAAGTCAGAAACATCAGACGTAACATCTGGAGTTCCCCAAGGAACTGTAATGGGGCCTCTTCTGTTTCTTATCTACATAAATGACCTGCCAGAACTAGTAACATCTAAAGTTAGATTATTTGCAGATGATTGTTTACTTTACCGAAAGGTATGTAAAGAGGAGGATACCATCTTACTCCAGAAAGACCTAGACAATCTACAGAAATGAGAGGACACATGGCTCATGCAATTCAACCCTGACAAATGCGAGGTACTACGGGTAACCAATAAAAGAAAACCAATGAACATAAACTACACCATACATGGAAAGACATTAGAAGTAGTGAAGAATGCTAAATACCTAGGCCTTAATATCAGCCACAACTTATCGTGGAACTACCATATAAGTACAGTCACCAAGAAAGCGAACAACATCAATTCTTTCTTGAGAAGAAATATCAGCTCCTGTCCTATTAAGATCAAGGCCCAATGTTATACCACACTAGTAAGACCAATTATGGAGTATGCTTGTATCATTTGTGACCCAATAACGCAGAAAAACATCAGAGAGTTAGAAATGGTGCAGAGAAGAGCAGCACGTTTTGTAACCGGTGACTACAGAACCACCAGTAGTGTAACCCAGATGCTTAAAACCCTGCAATGGATCGAATTACAAGAACGTAGAAAGAGAGTAAAGACCATCATGCTCTACCGCATAATACGCCATCTTGTTGCAATACCACCAGAGCAATACTTAATACCGAGGGGTGTAGCATTAACAACAAGAGGACATGACACCAGATTCCTACTACCCTTCTCGTGAATACAAAACCACCAGCAATCATTTTTTCAATCTGCAATTCGTCTGTGGAATGAACTAACATCTGCTGTCGTCACAGCTTCCACTTTGAAAGGATTCAAAGACAGCCTCCAGACACCTGCTTCATGTTAGATATTTCCGTTTTAATTGTATATAACACCACGATGGCTTTTAAACCGGATTTGTTTACATAGTATGTTGGAAAGATGTTTCCTGTGGGCAATGTGTAAATAGTCATTTGCGATAATACACCAGAGGTGGTATGCAAATTACTGGAAGAAGAAGAAAATTATTATTAATAGACTTTTAATGATTTATTGCTGGTCATTTATTATACCAATATATCAGAAAATAAAGAGAAAATATCAAAACCAAAAATATCACTTATTATAGAATTGATAAAAAGTAAAAATTGTTAACCAGCTAGGCCAGTGCTTTAGAAAAATCTCACAAAGCAATGACACTATTTAAAGTGTATGAAAAGTAATTTTTCAGGAAGAAATTACATAATTTTCTTAAAATTTCCCTGAATTAAGTGTGATAATGAAAATAATTATCATACTTGAACAGATTTTTTATTTATAATTTAAGTAATGTAAAAGTGTCCAAAGATTGCTAAGATTTTATCTTACTATGCTTCTAGATCATCTCATATTTGTCATACATTTGGCATACAGACCTTAAACTATTTATGTGCAATAACACATTGCTTTGTGTTGTTATATATTGTTATATTAAGGATATATTATCACTTTTCTTCCTATTTGTTTGTGTTTCTTCTTTTTCTCCTTTTCTTTAGATAAAACATGATTTTAATAGAAACCTATAGATAATTAGCCAGATTTACAAAATTTTTAAGGTCAGAAATTTATTGTGTGAATCGAACTATCTAATTTTATGATGGATTTATTGGTTTTAGTGACAGATTCTTCAGACAAAATTTTATATAACATGTTTGATTGTTTCAATTGAAGGATTTATGTCCTTCTGTCCAAACTCATTTAACAAAAGTAAAGGAGATGTAATAGTTATGTGCAATTCAGCATCCCTTTGATATATATAAAAAAGACCTTCCATCCTTAAAATAAAAATGAAATAATTTTATAAAGTACCAGAACTTAATGAAAGAGAAGCCATTGAACATACAGCAAGTGAATACAAAGTGTCTTTACAAGAAAGAAAATAAAAGTTATCGCATAAGTCAATAGTTATATGTTTACAATTATATATATATATCTATAAGTCTAAATTGAAAACTAAAGGGAGGTTATTTCAATAGATATAAACCAGTCACCAAAGTTTCATGAAAACTACTCAAAACCTTCTTGAGTTATTGTCAAAAAACTGGTTTATATATATATAACCTAGGCATAGGTGGTCGTGTGGTCTAGTGCGTCGGATACAGTGCAGCCGATTTGGTGTCACGATATCTCAGTAGCATGAGTTCGAATCCCGGCGAGGGAAGAACATAAAATTTGCGAAAGCAAATTTACAGATCTAACATTGTTGGGCTGATGTTTAGACGAGTTGTATATACAGAATATACACAGTCATTTATCACCATCACTGCTGGTGATCCGATGGATAAATCTGTTGTAGAGTTGTCACTGGTTCAGACGTACTCATAAATATAATTATTTCTGTGACTGTATTTTGCATTAATTTGTAGGATCCTTTACAAAAGTTATTTCAGCTGATCTGTAACAATTCCATCTTCATGCCCTATATATCATGTACTGTATTACGACGCTAGATTAAAACTGACGAGGAAAGGTAACACCCGGCCACCGAAAGCCTTATTATTTGTGAAGCCTAGGTGGTCGTGTGGTCTAGCGCGTCGGATACAGTGCAGGCGATTTGGTGTCACGATATCTCAGTAGCATGAGTTTGAATCCCGGCGAGGGAAGAACAAAAAATTAGCGAAAGGAAATTTACATATAAAACGTCTGAATAATAGTCAACAATTTTTCCCACGAGGGCGCTGAATCGTTACGAGTAACGATACATGTACACAATAAATAAATTATATAAACGCCTGAAAAGTGTACAAAACAACACCAATAACAAAAAAAGAAAACTATAAATGTAATTATTTATAAATATTTCGGATAACAGTTATCCTTCATCAGTATGATTGTGATCATGGATGTCAAATGAATCATATCAATCTACTTTGATTAAACTATAACAATCTTGAAATTTATACAATAAAACAGTTAAACCGAACATCATAGTTTAGACGCTTGTAAAATTTAAAAAGTTTTAAACATGACATAGGTTATATAGCTATATATATCTCTGCAGTCTCTGTTGTAAATAGCTATATAACCTATGTCATGTTTAAAACTTTTAAAATTGTACAAGCGTCTAAACTATTAATGTCTCTTCAGTGATGTTAGGAATCGAAACGGTATTTGGAATATATATATATAATAAGTACGTCTGAACCAGTGACGTGTTGTTTGGACGAATTATATACTCGTCTAAACATCAGCCAAACAATGTTAGATCTGTAAATTTGCTTTCGCAAATTTTTTGCTCTTCCCTCGCCGGGATTCGAACTCATGCTACTGAGATATCGTGACACCAAATCGCCTGCACTGTATCCGACGCGCTAGACCATACGACCACTAACAATAATAAAGCTTTCGATGGCCGGGTGATACCTTTCCTCGTCAGTTTTAATCTAGCGTCCAGTTTTCGGACAATAACTCAAGAATGTTTTGAGCAGTTTTCATGAAACTTTGGTGACTGGTTTATATCTATTGAAATAACCCCCCTTTAGTTTTTTTTATAAATTTCTGATATGACATTGCATGAGAAGTAATGGAACTTTTTTCATCGAAAAAGCGACAGGCGTATCATGACAGCTCTTCATTAACTTTCAACCTGTAAAGGAAAATTAGCATTTCGATTTTTATGTAACTTTGTAATTTAATGAAATAGAGCAGCCCGCAACCCGCAACCCGCAGCCTGCAGCCGGCAACCCGCAGCCCGCAGCCCGCAAAATAGTGATACTGTTAAAGGACTCGATTTACGTGTTTGTGATTCGTATATCAAATGGAATTATTACTACACGGCCAATTGTTAAACTAGTTCCACTTTAATTATGAACAGTAAAGTCATTTTGGGGCCCCTAGAATGTTGTAAATTACTTTCCTTTTTTTATAGATATTTTCTTAAAATTGGTAAACGTCTTAACGTCGTTTAAATAAAGATTTTGTTATGTGAAGACTTTCTTCAGTATTTCACTAGAACATATGTCATATTCTGTTTTACGACTTTCAATGAATCTTGTCACCATTCTTTATACAGTGAAAGAAGATCTTTTGTGACAATCAGATGTTAATTCTAAAAGTGTCATGCGATCTATTTGATAATCATTAATCGCTTTGATTAGAGAATTTTACAGCAATATCAACACTTGATTTTCCAGACTCTGCACTTCTATTCCCAACCCTGAGATAAAATATTGACTACACCGTCTCATAAAAAGCGATTTGTTGTTTCTGTAAAGGAGAACAAAAAGAAACTGTTGCACACCACCTTAGTTTGACGTTCAGATAAATATTGATAATGTCCATTAACTCAGGAATTCCTGTTTCATCAAGCGCCTGCATATCAACAAAATAAATCTCTATAAATATTAAAATACCAGGAATACGTTAATACATTTTGTATGCTGAAACGTTTGGAGCTATATCATAAAAAAATACCTGAATATATATTTTGCGAACTCGACATTAAAGACTCTATTGAAACTGATGTTTGTTTCATATCATGATCTTTTTCTTGAAATTAGCAAAATAAACGTCTATCACTAAGAGATATGACAAATATTTTGTGAAAAACAGTTTACTGATGTTTCAAGTTATGATTTCATTATCCCCCGTAAAAGAAATGAAAAATTGAGGGAGTCACATGAACTCCAAACGGAACCGGATATGTCCACATGACAAGTAACTGTTCTGGTATCTGAAGATTGTTAACCGTAGAACATGGAACAAATGCCTTTCGAATTTGTCAATCTATTGGTGTCGGTAACCGTTACTCGTATGATATGTCCATTTCAGTAATCTTTCCTTACAATTTTTTTGCCAGGAGTATCCCAATGTTAATGAAATCCGAACAATGTGAACCTGAACGGCATAACGTATCAATCGAGATATGTCAACACCAAACGATATTACAGAGGGACCTGCTTACCCTTCCGGAGCAACTGAGATTACCCTCGGTTTTTGTAAGCATTCGTATGCTCAGTCTTTAGTTTTCTATGTTGTGTTTTGTGTACTGTCGTTTGTCTTTTTGACATCTTCTTTTTTATCATGGCGTTGTCAGTTTATTTTCAACTTAAGAGTTTGGATGACTCTTTGGTATCTTTCGCCTCTCTTTTACTTCTCGGAATGTTGTAGTTGACAACGTGAAATCTAGAAATTGTCCATCTGTGTCAAAATCAAGAAAGATATAAAGCATACATTCTGGCTTCGGTAGATTGATATATCAGCAAACAAACGATATTTCAAAATTAGTTTTAAACATATTATATTTGCTTAAATATGCCAAAGTGATGAGACACAAGTAACCTTGGTACCAATGATGAGTTTATTATGAAGTTTTGTCTTAGTAAACAACTTGTTTTAATATAATATCGAAAGAGCATTCACACACCACACCACACCACACCACGTCACACTACAACACTATACAACAAATACAATGAAATACAATGCAATACAATACATTACAAATCATTATAATGATTTGAAGAGTTCCACATATTACCAACATTATTGTGATAGGTTGCACCATTGGTAACTTGTAAAATTCATATACTGGTTCGAGTCACATCATACCCAACAGTTCTCTTGTAAACAATTAAAATTATTTATAGTGCTTAACAAGATTTTGTGAGGTAGAAGAAATTGACCTTAAAACGATCGTATTGAATTTTGATGTCCAAAAATAGGCAGTAAACTGGGTAGGGAGAAAATGACAGATATTCTAACTTTATTTTTTGTAATAACAAAAAAAAATTTATCAACCAAAAGTTTTGGTATCATTTTAAAAATGTCGTTCTTTATCGGTATAGTTTTTGGATTTTTCATTTTCGTAGTTAAGGCAATAGAAAGTTTGGGCTTTAAAAGTCTACATAATTATCGACTTTATACAGAAAATTCGCCCTTTTAAAACATTTATTGTTTCACAAATAATACATGGATACAAAGTGAAATCGTTTCTTGAAACACTGCGAAAAATTTCATTCTGATTTGTATTGTGGTATAAATAAATAATAATAATAAAATTCTTTATTTAACGAAGATTACTCATTTAACAATGACATGTTAATCTTCCCTGAGGCCTTCGTATTGTAATAAAATGAGTTGCAAAATGAACCGTGGTATAGCAAACATCGAATTTCCTCACAAAATGTTATCACACACTATAATAGAAATGCTTTTTTATATTAGCATCATTAGGACATTATAAAAATTCATTTTAATGTAAGATTGATTCGAAATGGTGTTAACTCTATGATTGATTGATTGGTTGATTGATTAGTGTTGATTGGAGAGAACCACCGAAAAATAGACTACCTTATATTTTACAGTTAGGGTTATTTGCTTGTGAGAGAGCTGTCTTCATATTTCATTATATTAATGTTCTAATTTCTGTGTCATTTGGTCTCTTGTGGATAGTTGTCTCATTAGCAATCATGCCACATCTTCTTATTTCTATATCCTAGTCAATTAAGATTTGTAGTCGAACTTACTTACCATGTGCCGGATTCGAACTCACAACCTCAGTGTTGACTACTTAGACCATTCGGTCACCAAGGCCCCCGTTAACTCTATATGAAAATTATAATTAAAACAACAAAGCAAGACTGAGTAAAAATTATATTGGGTTTAAGATTTCCACTTTCATAGGTATTCTTGTTTTTGAGTTTATTACTTTATTGTTATTACGTTTTTAATATTATTTATATAATCAATTTTGCAAGTATAAACTTATGAATATTCAACAGACGTATCGTTGAAGGTATTAAAATTCTTTGGACAAGGAATCTACAAAACTGAATCTAATTAAAATCAAATCTTGTAGTTTGTGCCGTTAGATTTCCTTGCAGAGAACTGTTGGGTAAATAATGATCAAAATGAAAACATTTTCAAACATGTATATACCGCTGATAGAGTATTCTAAATCATAATATAATGATGGCGATATTGTACTGTTATTATAGAAAAATATGGTAGTAAAACTTAAGATGGTTTATCGAATATCTAGACGAGCCAGCTTTAAATCATTCGTTATTAAAAAAAATTGTGAACTAAGTATCAGGTATAGAAAAATAAATATTTTCAGTTTCTTTTTTTTTTATGTGGTACCACAGGAAAAAAGGACGAATTTAAAATCTTTTCTTTCATAAATTTGGATTCCAATTCCCCATATCAAACTTCTCATTTCGTATAAGTAACAGACCGTTTGACCAATAAGCTGTTTTCAACATTATAAATTGATTGGCTATTTGTTTTTTTAAGCAAACCTTAGCACAAAATTACTATACATATGTCGTGGGATCTTTTTCAAATCTCTTTTTTCATGAATTTTGGTGAAAACATTGGAATACCATTTCCAATATCAAACTTCTCATTTCACAGAAGTAACATATCGTTTGACAAATATGACGGTTCTAACAGGATTAATTTATCAGCAGTTTGTTTCTTAAAGCAAACCTTAGCACAAAATGAGTATATCTTGGCGAGTGTTTATATGTCAGAAAGTATGCGTTACGTGCATGTCTGTTCAAGTTATAATAATTTCATGAATATGGTTTTGCATCTAAGATAAGAATCATAAAACAAATATATGTACATTAAAAATAACCACTAATTTGAAACCATAACAACACAATCTTTACTGTCTAAATTATGGATAATTTGAAAAAGAGAGGCGAAATATACCAAAGTCGAAAATGTAAACAAATAATCAGAACAGCTTACATGTAACAAACAAAACAGCTTTTAAATTAAATTTTAAGCATAATATAAAGGTAATGATATATGACGAGAAAACAAAATAGCTGGAAGAAGGGAAATTGAAAAAAAAATCATTTTGTTTTATTTTTAGGGCATGTTGGTGTTGGATCTTTTGTCTATATAAAATATGGCTATCTAAACCGTTCAAGATCAATAAGACCAGTTATGAATCTGCTACTGGACGAAGGTATCATAAGCTCAGCAGTCAGTACTGCGGTACTGACAGGATTTAAACATACCTTTCTGAAACACTCTGTTGAAAACTTAAAGAATGTAAGTTTCAAAATCCCTCCTACCAGGTTGACCTCAAAAGGAGATGATTTTGTTTGTGTGTAAAATAGCTCCACACGTATTTATCCTTGGATTAAAAAAAAATTGTTTCTAAAAAAGATAAACGCAGACAAGAGCGTATGAGGAACACAATTATATTATGCAAATATGGAATTTTAAAGTCTGGAACTCCATACAAAACAGGGGGCAAAAAATAGTAGTTCCGAAGGTAAGGGTCAAATTATCTCATTCTTTATATTTCTCGAAATCATGACCTAAAGAAAAAGACACGATTCTAACAGTTAACGTTTTCAAATTTGTTTTGACGATTTGACTTGCACTTAAAAAATTTACTAGTTTCAAGACATTTCAACCATCTTTCTTAATTTTTAGCCTTGAATTAAGTTTAAAAGAAATTTTGACGCTTTCTGGTTTACAACTTAAGAAAACAAAAACTACGAAAGATCGGGTTAGGCTGAAAATAGGATTTAGAAAAGAGAACAAAATATTTATGGATTAAGACATTTTTAGTGTCTTCTTTAGCTAAGCTAAAGACGAAAATGATTAACTGATATTGAAAACGTAGTGTAACATAAAATCAGTATCTGACTTCAATATGAATCTAACAATTTCGAAACAAGAGTTGGAAGAAGGGAAAATTCAAAACTCATAAGTCGAAGAAAAAGTACTAACGCAATGGCAAAACTCATAATTCGAAGAAAAAGTAACGGCGCAAAGGCAAAACGAAAAACGAAGAAAAGCCTAATAAGTCCATAAACCACTACATAGAAAACTAAAGATTTAGCATCCTCCTTGTAGCTCATGAAAGTACAAATCAACTTACAACATATTGCCCAATATTACAGCGGCTTACAATCTAGTATATTTTTTCGGAATTTTTAATCAGTTTTTTACACGGAGTATGTTTTGTCTATCTTGTCCAAAGCAATCCAAGAAAGGCTATTGTAGCAACTATAACCAATGCAGTTGATACCCAAAACAATACAACATCTAACGATGAAACTACATCACTCCATGTCATCCCTTGTTCGCTTTCTGTATCATTTTGATGTTCCATTTTTGTAATTTTATTCACATTTCGGCATTTCATTATCCTAATGATGGTCACGGGAACATCGCCTTTACGATGGTGAAGCCGAAGTTCTATAGTTGTACAACATACAACAAAAGTTCCCATACCTAGCTGGAACATTAAATAATATCCCAATATAGATCCAGATGTTTTGGGAAGCTCGGAACTGACAATTGTAAGGAAAACGGCAAACGAAAGAAACACCGTTATACAATAACCCATTTTTTCACCACTGTCAGCTGGAAGTGCGAATGTGAATAGATTTAAAATACTCAGTAAAATGATTGGAATGATGATATTCATCAAATAATAGTTCGAACTCCTTTTCAAGTTTAGTGTAAATATTACTGTAGATTCGGACGACTGAACGTTCTCTCTTGCAGATGTGGACACAACTGACAATTCAGCGTTATCCTCCATGCTGTCAAGTTTAATTCCATTATTCCATAGGGTTACCATCACATCTGCAACACTACTTGACCACACAACAAAAATTATGTTGCAGGATTGTTGGTCGTAAGGAAAATACGTAATGTCTATTGTACATTTTGATTCAAAAACCTCAAAAGGCATCCAGGTAACCTGTCCGTTGCTTTCTACTTTGGCTTTAATAAAACTGCTTCCAAGTTTCTCCAGTTTCGTAAAACCATTTTTTAATGTTATATCAGGCATCCATATATCTGTTTGTGGAACGTATAAATGGTATAATCCGCCAAAGTCTGCGCCAGTCTAATTCAGATATTCATCTGTCCGCCCAATAACTAAATATCCGGTTGTAATCAACCTTTGTTTAAGTTCGTCTACTTCGTCTATTCCAACAAGAAAAAAATCTAAATCCAAAACCATAGGCTGTAGCTGATTTCTATTTGGCCGTACTTGCTTTACATAATCATTTGTTGTAAATAATTGGGTGATTAAATGTTTAACATCATCACCACTCTGTCCTCCGATCTTTATAAACAGTGTAAGGAAAACTAAAATCCTCAAGCTAGACATGTCACCACTCAATATGTTAGATCCACTTTTCTAATCTCTCTTTATAGGGTTTTCTCCAATTGTCTTTAAATCTTATGAAGATAGTTGTAATTAAACAGTTTTTTCTACCAATGGTGATGTCAATTTTCAGAAAAAAGTACGATTTTATATCATAAATTTACCATTCCTTTTTATATATCTTTATTCTCATAAACCAAAATCCATGGTACAGAGATATTATAAACATTAATAATATAACATATAGTCAGAATTAATACAAATATATGATCTACAACTAGAAAAAAAGAAATTCCAGCTTATATAAAAACACATTATGTATGTATACAATATGATATAAATTTATTAAACAATGTTTCCCCTAAGAGTCCAGCTGTTTATTAATCAGTCTGATAAATTTGCACAAATGGTTCAGCATACTGATGTTTCTTGTATTCATTAAATCATGAAATTTCAATATGTTTGGTCTATTTAGGTAATAAGGTTTCAAAAATTTTTCTCTTTCATAATTAAATTTCGAACATTTAAAAATATAGTGGAATTCATCCCCAATATCTCCTGAATTGCATAGTTTACAATATCGATTTTCTCTTGGTACATTTTTCCACCTTCCAGTTTCGATAGGAAGTTTATGACTGAGGATCCTGAATCTACAAAAAGTTATAATATTTTATCATCTAGGATCTTAAAATAGTTTTCCCTTTCAGCATTGTCTTTGAATAGACGATAATTAATAGCAGCTTTTGGTGATTCTATTAAGATTGAGTGCCAACTTTGATTAAATTGGTCTACAACACTAACTTTAACATTGTGATATAACCATGTATTACTAAAAAAAGTACTGTGCATTCCAAACATATGACAATCCACAACTATCTAGAATAGATTTGATATTATTAAGCCATGGAATATTTATCCCATACTTTTTATGTGCATAATTATACAAAATAACAGGAAGTTTTTCTTGCTTTCCTAACATAAGTTTCGACCAGTAATTTAAAACCCGCAATTTGATATTAATTTCCAAAGGATATCTTCCAAGTTCTCCATAGATCATGAAATCTGGCATTGACTTCTTTACATTTAACAAAATTTTACAGAATTTTAGATGGACCCTTTCAATAACAGAATTATTGCCGACTCCCCAAACTTCACATCCGTACAAAAGAATAGGCTTGACAATTTTATCAAAAAGATCGAGTTGGCATTCTAAAGATAAATTATGTTTTCGACCTTTGCGGATAACATCGTACATGGCGTGGATGGCTTTTTCTGTTTGCGCCTTTTTTGCTTTCGAAAAACTTCCTGTTCTAGAAAAAATAACATCAAGGTATGTAAACTCATTTACAATTTCTAAAGCAGTATTATTATATTTGAATTCTATATTTGATAACGGTCTGAATTCTATATTTGATAACGGTCTACCTTTTGAAAAAATTACAATTTTGCTTTTATTTACATTTTCCTTCAATTTCCAAAGTTCACAATAGGTATACAAAGAGTCAAGCTGCTTTTGTAAGTCATTTTTTGACTCTGCCAGTAGAGCTGTGTCATCTGCGTACAGAATCAGAAACAACTTTAAATAGTCTAGCTCAGTTTCTATATCATCGGATACTGTTTTTAACCCTTCTAAATCTTGGTCTTGTAAAAAATGTTCAAGATCGTTTATATACAGAGAAAATAATAAAGGTGAGAGACTTTCACCTTGACGTACACCTACGTTACAAGGAAAATACTCTGAAAATACACTACCATTAAAAATTCTAGATTTAATGTTACTATACATATTTACAATGGTATCATACATTTTTCCACTGATAAAGTTCTCCAGAAGTTTTTGTCATAAACCAGATCGCCAGACTGTGTCAAAGGCTTTTGCGAAGTCTATAAAAGCACAAAAAAGTTTTTTTCTTTCGCATCTTCAATAGTTCAAAAAGAATATGTAAAACAAAAATACTATCTATGGTTGAATAGCCTTTTCTAAATCCTGATTGATTTTCATTTAACAATAAATAATTTTCCAAAAAGTGGAAAGTCTTGAATTCAGAACTGAAGTAAATAGCTTTCCCATGCAGCTAAGAATTGTGATAGGTCTATAATTTTCTGGTTTTTTTGTATCACCTTTATTTTTATAGAAAGGAATAATGTTACCAACTAACCATGCTTCTGGAATTTTACCTGAATCGAAAACAATATTAAAAAACTGAACATAAATAATGTAATTAAACAGTTTTTTCTACCAATGGCGATGTCAATTTTCAGAAAAAAGTACGATTTTATATCATAAATTTACCATTCCCGTGTATTCATGTCAAAATAATTCTATGATTTTAAGTTCAGTTTATTTGTATAGCTACCAATAACATCATTCACAATTACAAGAAATGTATATCTGATAAAGTTTAAAATCCTTTCTAGTAAGATTATACAGTTTGCATATAGAATCTTCTCCTTTAAAGGTTCGGTATGTAAACTTGACAGCTCAACAATGATCATAACGTTGCGCACGCTGTTCCTACAACCCCTAGGATTTAAAAGAGAATCTTCGAAATTTCCTCTGCAAAACAAAAAAAAAATGTTTGCAAACACTTACCACTAGAAAAACAAATTCAGTATATGTTTTTAATTATGTTCTTATAGCTCTTGGTCATATGCTTAGTAATATCTAGTATATCTGAGGATTAAAACAACAAAGCTCTATGTGAAATAAACGGATGTCCAACGTTACATTTTTGAACAACTGTTTTAACTCTTACGTAAAGTGCCCCTATTTCTTGTTCTCTGATCTTCCTGAAACTTGGCAGGAACAACGACATGTGTCGATTTTTGTGACATTGAAGCTGTTATTTTCTCAAATTTCATTTGACTCGGCGGCTGCATATTAAGCTGGAAAAAGAAAAATGTCCAACGACGTTTTTTGTTGACTCAACGTCTGAAAGTGATTTTTATAAGTAGATATAGCAGAAAGTATCTTAAAAAAGTAAGATAATATTAACATCTACCGAAAGTACAAATATTTGCCTCATTGTTCGTGAGTTCAAAAAAAGTAGATTCTATAAAATCTGCTCTTTACAGACGTTTTTCAAGCGGTAGTCATTTTGTCCAAGTTAATATTTCATTTGTCAAAGCAATTAATGCGTTTATTTTTTACCTGATATTTCAATAAGTAATTTATAATTTAACAAAACAAAATTAGATACACGAAAAGCAAAAAATGTCTAGATTCTTTTTTTATTAACTACATGTTTGGGTCTCAAAGGAATAAAATGCTACGAAACATTACAAAACGGTAGTCATTTTGTCCCAACGTCTGAAAACGTCGAAAAATCCTAAAAACGCTTATTTCTGACGTTGTAGTACATGTGCTAAATTTGTTTCAATTCAATGTTCCAGATAATTAAAACAAATCGTGTGGTGAAATTTGGAAAAAGATATTGAAGGCTGTCGAAAAAAATAATGGTGCATGTTGACAGACACGGAACATAGATTCGACACAGAATAATTTTTTATAAATCGTTTTTAGCTTTTAGCAATTTATTCTTGAAAGAGGCAAATGTTTGATTCAGAATGTCAATGATATGTACAACTTTTGCAAAGAAAATTTAGAGACACCAAGACAGTCGTCTATATGTGAATGGCAAATTTTTCGTTATGTTGTTGAAATGCAACGAAATAGATATAGATCATTTAAAGTCGTCCCTTCAGAACGGTGCATTCACCAAATTAAAAGTAAAAGTCCTCGAAATGTTTTAGTTTGCGACTTGTCTTGCTATCCATGTTATAACTGTCGTACTGAAACTAATCCCTGTACTATCGAAGCCGGACCTTTTCGTAAATATAAACTTGTACATGAAACGTAACTGAAAGACTAATCGCAAACAGCGACGAAAACTATTTCATTTAAATAATACAACCCGGGATTATATTAGCCGTTTTTACGGACGATCCAGGAGAAGATTACTAAATTTAAAAATGTACATCTCCACAACTTGAGGTAATTCATGGTAAAAAGACATCCCAAAAATAACAGAGACAGAATCAACCAACAACATAAAAAAACGAATGAAACTTAATTTAATTAATCGACGTCAAAATTTCAGAAAACATTCTTTGACGTCGCATTTTTGGTGTAACGTCGTGTTGTAGGGACATCGTGCGCAACGTTACTGCTATTGATTCGAAGGAATATGTCTGATGATTGGCATGATAGGATGTGAATGTAAGAGATTAAAATTAATAGTTGTTCTACAAACATCTTGGAATTCACAGTTAATCTGGGAATCCCATTTACAAACCTTCATCATTTACGGAAGAGTAGATAATTATAAATATATTAGATAGTAAAACGTACGTTGAAAATATCCCTACTTTTTATTGGATCCTAGAACTTATAAAAAAAATTACAATAAATTTGTAAATATCAGGTAAAATCACTGTAATTATATATGCATTTGAGAAAAGATTATCTTGATTTTCCGAATTCATATATTTATTTTCTTTTTATGAAGTATACATTGTTATACAGCTCCACTGTGTATTAACTTACTATAAAAATTAGATGTGGTATGATTGCCAATGAGACAACTTATTGGTTTTCCCTTTATATTTCATGTAATTTGTTTGTTTGTTTTACCCTGTATGCTATTCGTCACTGATGCGTGTGTATTAAAATGTTTGTTGTCTAATTGAAGTGGACCAACCTAGATTTAACGGTCGATTCTTTTGTGTATTTAACAATAAAATATGTGAAAACTTCTTCTTATATGTATACATATGCGTGATTATAAACAAATAATATGCTTGATTATAAACAAATAAGTACAGATCTAATCAAGTTTTCATAAATGTTGTTATGATATAAATAAGAAGATGTGGTATTAGTGCCAATGAGACAACTCTCCATCCGAATCACAATGTATAAAAAGTAAACAATTATAGGTCAAAGTACGGCCTTCACCACGGAGCTATGAACATGTATGACATCGTGAAAAATATCGGAGAAGAGAACGAACACATTCCGTGATCAAATTTCATTTGATAAGTTTAAACATATTTTATTGTCAAAAACATTGACAATAGGATCAGACACAAGTTTTGCAACTTAGAACGTCTTCTCAATTACATACAATTAATAAATAACCGAACAAAATAAAATACATAATAATAACATCATAAACAATATTAATATGGAGACATGAAATGAACATAAATTTAAACGACATGGCTCATCGAAATTTAAAAGTCGAGTTGATCGTAAATTTATTTATGATTGACCTAGTAGGCTGTTTTAATCTGGGAATAAATATTCACTCTAAAGGTAAGTTTTTATCTTAAAGCAATTAAATTAGATTGTTGTTGTCAACTGATATGATATTATATATAAAATCAAATGGATGATCCATGTCTTTGGAAAAATTTAACAATTTCCTTCAAAGTCAACAAAAAGTAATTACACTATAAATGTTTATATATTTAACCATAATATCTATACACTATGAAAAGCGATTGGTCTCTTTGATATAATTCTGCACTTTTGTGAAAATTAACGTGTTTATGTCCATATTAAACATACCATTACCGTATATTATTAGGGATGACATCAAAAGAATAATGTAGGATAAAAAAACTGAAATCAAATAGTTTGGGGTGGGGGGGTTAAAGTTGCTGCAAGTTTTGTTTATCCAAAATCGATTTTACATATATCCATATTGGTCAATCAATTTTTCCCAAATTAAGTTAAGAGGGGGGGTGGGGGGGTCAGTGAAAAAACTATGTGAATTAAGTTTTTTATCCTACATGAAACTTTTGATGTCGTCCCTAAAGTTTCCAAATCAGTAGGTATATCTTCTTTTCTTAGTCTCGTTGCACCAGAGTTATCGTTCTTACTGCGAACAATAACGTCTGGTAGCAATTGTTGAGATATATGTTATATTCATGAGCCTCGACTACGATCTGTAAGTTTTTTTTCCTAATATGCGATTGGATGGCATTTACATGTTGAACAATAAACTCCTCCCTTACTTCAATAACAACAACATGGTCGAAGAGCACATGTATCGTGCTGTTTTATTTCAAAGACGAGAGTTTTATCTTTTATTTAGATGCATTTAGTAATGATTTGTTTTAAAAGGGAGATGAAAAAAATATTTTCAATGAATGTGTAAAACTCCTGTTTTTAGATATAAAAGAATCTTAAATAAGGATTTAAAAAGTATTTCTATATAAATCCTTGGTTAAAAAATAATATATTTTGTTTTTTGGTATAAAAAAAGTATTATAAATCTCGAAGCCATTCTCCATCTCATCAAAAGATGAATGGTCGAACAATTTACAGGGGCGGATCCAGCCATTTATAAAAGGGGGGAGGGGTCCTAAACCAGGATAAAGGGGGGTTCCAACTATATGTCCCCATTCAAATGCATTGATCGTCAAAACAAAAAAAGGGGGGGGGTCCAACCCCCGGAACCCCCCCTGGATCCGCCACTGATTTATTAATAGCAAGTTTAACTATGATTTCAGCTTATTTACACCCCTCTCGGATTTTTTTTGTGGGAAAAAATGGGCTGATTATACTCGGGAATCGCTGAAGCAGACTGCAGCGGGCCCCTCTTAGGCAGTCAGTGAAAATTTCTAGATACGCTATTGCCACTTCATGTAAAATTACGTACACGCTTTGTGTATTCTATAAAAAAATTGGGTTTTAGTGGGATGGGGTGGTACCCGAATCTTTTTTCAGGATCAATACAATAGCGAATATTGTAGTTATCTTGATAACAACTGAACTGAGTGTTTTTACTTCCCCTTTTCTATTTTTCTTTTTTTCTAGTTTAGGAAGATTGATGTGTTGCTAGAAAAATGTTCAACCAGTTTCAGGAGGTACAAGACCGCCGGGACTTCAGGTTAGAGAGGGCTAAGCAAAATAAACCGTTAAACGAGGAATTCCATGCCATACAAAAATTAATTAATTTATCAGAAGAGATAATAATTGACAACTATTGTGGGTTACCCTCAAAGTTTACAGAAATAATAGAAGAAGAACAAATTTTGCGGAAATTCATAATATACCCTACCTGGAGCATCTGAGAAAGTGGACCGTGGAAAATTTCAAAGCAATTGGATGGTTAAGACGGTCCAATCGCTTTGGTATTTATTATCAGGAAGTCATCTTAGATGGAGCCAGAAGGATGCACAGAATTCGCATTTTTAATCTTGTGATAAAATTTGAAGTTGTAAAGACAAACAAACAAATCTTTTATTCAGGACTTTCCTACGAACTTTTAAATTAATAAAGACAATACAAATAAAATATATTATAATAATCTATATCTGTATCCCTATTTTTAGGAAGAATCGGTGATGAAGTGGTGTTCTTTTTGGCTTAACCAGCCAATTCATTGTCAAGGAAAATGTCATGTTCCAGAAAATTAAGGAAATATCAACAACAAGGTCAAATTGGCTCATTACTTTTGTCGTAGACTTGGATCCTTTTGAATTATTTCTAAATAAAATAGAATAAGACTTAAACAAGGCTTTTATCGCTACACAAAAGGTTCTCACAATTTCTATGTTCTACACCCTAGAAAAAAAACATATTTTGGCTACTATCTTGAGTCTACAAAGGGAGGTTGAAGGATTAAATCGAACTAAAGATTATTTACGATCACAATTTAATGATTACAAATCTTTATATTATGACGAGACGGCAAAATTGAGAACTAAACGCAGTTTATTTCCCATTATAGGCAAGGCATTAAGTTTTTTATTTGGTACTGTATCAGACAGCGACCTGTCAAAAATTCGAAGAAATATCAAAACTTTAGCACAAAATTAAGATGCAATTCGTCATATTGTTCAAGATGGGTTTTAAAACTATTTTAAACACCACACAAACACATGTATCTGACAATAGGCACAAGGTTAATGAGTTGATTGAAAGTGTTCAAGATCTTGGAAATAGACTTAAAACTTTTGCTACGGATTTAGAAAAACAAATTGAAGTTATGGGAAGTTATTTACAAGCTTATTTGCATATGGACATGATAATAGGTGAAATAAAAGACCTCATGAACATAGCAGGGGATTATTTAAACCATGGAAGTAATATTGAAAGGAATAACAACGACTAATTACATGTAGCATGTATTAACGGCATGCAGAGCTCTGTACTAAAGTCATATGATTTTATCCAATTATAGTCTCAGCGGCAAGACCCCTTTGGTTACTATCTGTGATATCGCGGTTGTAAAATGGCATCTGGAATTTCTTATCAGTCACGTGATTTTATCGAGTACGGTAATCATAAAGCACCTGTATGGCACGCCTGAACCACTTTTATAGATAATCCTAGATTATCTCAGATAAACTATGATTATCTCAGATAAACTAGGATTATCTCACTATTTTACATTAAGCTCAGATAAACCGGGATTATCTCGATTTTTTTTCAGATAATCCCGGTTTATCTCAGGATTTTAAGATAAACCGGAATTTTCTCAGCTTAATGCATATTTGAGATAATTCATTATATTCCTCACAAAATTAGATAAATAATTAACTGGAGAAAATCCGGGATTATCTGAAAATTCTGAGATAATCCGGGATTATCTGAGAATTTTGAGAAAATCGATTAACTGAAAAAAAAGTAGCCAATAGAAAGCCACGACACATTGGAGGAAAATTTGATGGTCATAAGGGATAAGATATAGATACAATGGTGCATCTATACAGATAGAGAAGAATGAAAGATTACGCTCTTACGGGAAACGTTTTAGAAGTTTTAGATTTCCAAATTTGATAAAAATAACAATTGATTTATTCCGGATGTACATGTATGACAAGTGTATCGATAATAATGAATATCAGAGGGATCTAGAATTTAGAAGTTTGTCTTGAGAGGTTTTTTTAAGAGAATTTGAATGTTATATCCGTATTTGTCTTTATGAAGATAGTGAAATATGTTACATAAATCTGGCATCCGCACAATTAACTAGGAAAAATAACTAAAATGTTGAAATAAGTTAAGCAAAGTTGAAATACACCATTTCGAAGTTCTAATGAGTTTCCTTTTAGAAAGTTATAATCTTTAAAAAAAAAAAATATCACGCGCCGTTTTTCTTTCCTTAATTTTCCCTATTAAAAGAGTAAAATATGGTGCAGGAATTTATCATCCATTTATGGCAGTGTTACATTTTAGTACTTACTTGGTAAGTTGTATAAAGTGTTTGTTATCAACTAGATAATCTAATCATGATAATGACAAATGCCCAATACCTGAAATATTTATTACCTTACAACTCTATTATATTGTTAATCAGTTTGTTTTTTAACGACACGTGGCCAATGCAATGAATTAGATTTATATTTGTTAACGTTTTCAAATTAAATAAACTGAATGGATTTCTTAAAATTCTCAAATGGCTTTAATATTATTACAAACAAAACGAAACGTTTATTTAACATTTTTTGAAAATTTTATCTTTATTTTTGTTCTAAGAAAACCTTCTTGCTTGGTTAACTAGTATGTGTTGATTACCTTCACTAATTACTAAAGATCAGACGACCTAATTAAGGATTTGTATAGACCTAATCAACATGATAATTGGTATCGAATATGATCATCGGTCATGCATGACATATTCCAAATAACGGCGCGTGTTAATAAACACTTCAATAACTTCTGAAATATTCAATTAATTTTATTCAAACAAAAATATTAAGATAAAAAAATAAATAATTTATCGGACGCATACCCTCAACGCCCACTAAAATATCTATTACATGTCCTGAGTGCACTCAGGAGGCCCTGAGCGGTTTTAAAACGTACCGCAAAATTATTACTAAAAATAATTTTTGTTGACTGTTAAATGAAATACATTTCAATTCATGGAGTGTCAGTGAGTTATAATATATTTTACAAATGAGGGCCCCACTTTGGTAGTCCAACTTGAACACATTGAGCGATCGTATATATGCAATCAGGAACAGATGTATCCACGAAATTATATTAACATTTTATGAACTTGCCTGCTTAAATAAATCATGTTTTAGTTATAACATACACTTTTAATGTACTATTATTTATAAATCAATGTTTAAAATTCACATATATGTGCTAAGATTAAAACTTCATGTAATGTTTTAATACTTTATTATTGTACAATTTTTCATTAATAAATACTGTTTAAACTAAGATTAAAATTTCATGTGTCATACGGTCATTCCAAGTGTCATTCGGTCATTCGTGTTACGTATCTCCAGTACTTCTCTATGGATAAGAGCTAAAACTACCAAAAACAAGTTCACCAGAATTAATCGAAAACTTCCAGAAAAACCTACTAATAAGCTTATACTCTCATTACCAACTTATGTAGCAGATGTTACTATCAACATCCTAAACGAAACTACCAGTAGAAGCCCAACTACATACTTTGCTAGCTGACGACAACTTAAACTGAAAAATAGCCAAAGTTCTAGTTGCGTGTCGTTATAAAACATATGCCCAAGAAGTACGATCTACAAAATGGTACATGGACAACACCGTCAAAAATTTTTTTATGGACCTCCAACATCAAGAAAACAGTACAGAGCTACTAGTCTAAGAGTAACTTCAGTAAATAGCAACACGGTATTCTAGCTTCGAAGGCCGTACGGTGACCTATAGTTGTTAGTTTAAACATATTTTATTGTTAAAAAATGACAAATGGATTAGACACAAGTTTTTCAACTTAGTAACGTCTTCTCCTATTGTTGTCAATTTCTGTGTCATTTGGTCTCTTGTGGAGAGTTGTCTCATTGGCAATCATACCACATCTTCTTTTTAATTTCCAAAACGACGAGTGTAAAAAAAAAGCAAATATGCAAACATACAGCCTGATTTATATTTACAACAAAAACAAAATGAAATACAGGAACAAAAACTCAATGACACAATATGTCATGACGGAGGAAGGCACATGCATTTTTGGAAGGGGCTAAAAAAAGGTCTAGTGCCAAACCATACCTAAAACTGAAACTGTACACATGGGATAAGACCGAAGTCAGAACTTAAAGTAAAAATTTGTTGAAAAAGGTCCATGGTACCGTTTCACAAAGCCTTCGTAAGTCTACGTGTCATCGTACGTTTATCGTAAATAAATCGTAGGTTTTACAGCCGTTTCACAAAGCCGTCGTAAGTTAAGATGAGCGTAAATAATACGTAAATCCTGGCGTAACTTACTACAGCTATACCCAGTCGTATCTCGATCGCAGTTTTTCCGCGAATATGCATTAAACCATATCTAAGATGGCTTTATTCTCGATCAAGATGCCGCAAATGTTAGAAGACGAAGAAGAATCTTCAATATTAGAACCACACTTTCTTCGTTTGATCATTTTGAAAATGAAATGGATATTATATCCAGATACAGACTGGATAGACACAGTATCAATGAAATAACATTGGCAATAGAACCAGATATAAAACATGATACAAATAGGTCCCACGCACTTACTACTGAAACTCAGGTTTTGTTAGCTTTGCGCTACTCACTGGTTCTCCGGTAAAGCGCCCATTTTATGACGCTGATTTGTCCCACCGTAACAAAGCAAAACTAACGACTTCGAGTTATATACCCGTAGCTTGTTATACTTATATCTGAGATTTTTATATTTCTTTATATCTATATTTTTAATTTTTATAAAGCTTAGTACATATTGCACAACGATAGTGATCGTACTGGCCGTCATACTGTTTTCTTCGTAAACCTGTAATTCCCGTTAACGCATAGAAGACCAAGCAAGACTAAATATTTAGCACAACATAGAGTGTGATATGAGTTAAATTTGATTATAAGGTTACCATAAATAATTTTGTTTATAAGGTAACCATAAATAATTTTGTTAAATCGTCATTTATTCCAAATCATATCAGTCTTGAAAACTAAACAAAGTTGAAAACTGCAGAGATTTGTTAAGCATGTAATCTCCGTGGAATGGTATATCCTAAACAAACACCTATTTTGAAAATAAATTCTACATCCAACAGATCGATATCGGTGTCAACATTCAATTTTAATACAGATCTTCAGATTCACGTATTATGTTTTATAAATGACGAAATCATCGAAATGTAATCTCCGTGGAATGTAATCTCCCTTCACGTTTTTGTGAAGAGTGCTTTCTTTCACGTCCGCACTTCTATCGAGTATGGCATGCCAAATAAACATTTTAGATAATAATTACGGATGGCGAATATATAAATTACAGATCAATAACTTACATTGTAATTCAGACGACATAAGAAGACATTATGTGACAATCTTAATTAGTCAATTGTTTTAGTGTAACAGAGTTGCTTTTTTTCTTAGATCTACAAAAGAAAAAACACAAAAAAAAAACGAACTGGATGTTTTTATATCAATATTAATGCAAGTAAATAATTTTAACCCGTTTTCAAATTAAAGATCTGAAACTTTTATTATTAATATAAATTTGATACAGAATTTAATACGATTAAACACTTATGCAAGTAGTCATAAAAATTGCTCTGCCTAGTGAGTTTAATAAATCATATTGCACAGGGAGAGAAGCTTTTAAATACTTTCTTTCATTAAAAATGAAATTACGACGTCGGCTGAGAGGGCATGGTATATATTGTCCGTTACATTTATTAACAACACCTTGTACAACTATTCTTTTCGAAAATAAAAACAGTTAAATAGAACAAACAAAACTATCCGTCACAATGATATATGAGGGTCTGGATTAGGGGGGAGAGGGGGGAGGGGGGGGGGGGGGTTACATTTCTGTATTCTGTAATTCTTTTGGCCATTTTTCTCTATTCAGTAAGAAATATGCTTATTCTGTTAATTCTTGTGTTCAGACCGTGCATATGCAAATTTCCTGTTGTGTCATGATTTTGACATGATAAGATCTTTTTGTCTGTATCAACGACATATAAATATTTGAATCTACATTTTAAATTGATACAAAAAATTAAAATTCTCTGATCTATAGATTTTCATAAATGGAGTCTCACTGTATCAAATGCATATATGAGAACAACTACTTATAAACTGCTACGCGTCGCATACTTTGTATAGAGACATGCATCATAAATCTAAGTTAAATGACAAATTAAAAAAAAGGAATTCTAAAAGCTTTCTTTGACAAATTTTATACTAACTTCATTTTAACAAGTTTAAATTACATTTTCTAAAATAGAGCTAAGAACTGTTTGTAATGTTGAAAATTTAATTCGTTTGAAATTTTTATTCAAATACGCTGTTGAAGATTACTAAGCGCCAATAGAATACAATAATTTTGTATTTTATAAATTAGTGTCTTCGATAATGAAAAATTCGTCATCGAACAGTCTCGTTATCATGTCGGTATTCGAAATGACTCGTTTCATTGTTATTACAAAAAATAGGTCACAATAACATGATGAACAATGAGTTTTTTTTGCTTCAGAATGTTCTAGATAACTATACAAAAAGCAAAGTTTAGACAATGTACCCTCATTAGCCTGGAAGTGGCTAGTCACATATAGTTAACAGCGTTTTTCTCACAATGATGTTCTACCTCCATAAGCCTGGAAATGTCGTGGCGGGTCACATATAATCAATCCTTCTGACTTCATAAATTTTGTTAGAGAGTCGGCTGAATTAAGACGTTATATGATGAAAAATAATTAATTTCCTTCCGTGAAAATGCATCGCATGTACAATAGAAATGAATCGCCCCTACAGTGAAAATTAAAGTCTAGTATCATTATTCGACAGTAAACATGAATCGCATAACGAAAACAGCATAGTGGAATTTAATTCAATATCAACAAGCTGAATAACAAAACCTGTTTTAAGTTATACAACATTAATAATTATGTTAAAAGGTACATTTTTCTGCAAATGAAACTTAACTGCTGCTTTTAAATCTCTTGCACGCTCTGTTCGTGAACTATTCTTAATATTTATCTATTTGTGTATCAATGTTACACCTGGATGGCTGTAGGCGCGATGAAAACCCATCCGCATCTCATACCTAAAATAAAATTCGTTTAATTCTTTGATCAGATATAAACACGTCTCGTCACTCTCCTAAAGAAAAAAAAATTATAGAATATCAAAGGAAGTAACCCATCAAAGATACAAGGCTTGTGTTTCGTCTACAAATGAAAAACATACGAACAAACCCACTCACCTGATTCGCTCGTCATCACAAATATAAATATTCAAAATATAAAAACAATTATATACAAAATAAAGGATAAGGTCACCCCGGATGCCGCACAAATGTCAAGGCAACAAACGAGAAACCGGAAAGGACATACTTGGATTCCAAACCGATACCGCTAAATGCCCAGCTGTATTCCTGGTAGAAGAAAGCCGAAAATCCTACAATAAAGCATCTGGGAAAGAAACTACCGATCCATTAGGGGAACAACAGCTAAAACCCTCAGACATCAAATAGATTGGTCTGATAGTTTCCCACATGGAAACTACTAATGAATTCCATCCGACCACATGTCTCAAACAAACCTGTAATATCTGCAGAAACTTTCCTCAACAAAAAAATATAATCCAAAACATAAAATATAAGATGTAAGGATAACAATATTTATCCATGAAACCAATTTGGCAAAACAATTTCAATGATGTTGAAGGATTCTCTCTGCTGATCATAATGTTCAACCATTTTGACAGACAGTTTTATTTTGTTGTAAATTTGTCCGTGTAATTAATTAAATTAGATTATTTAATGACTTTAAATATGTCTTCTCGATTAAATTTCTTTCACGATCCGGTACCAGAGCTTTCACGATCGTCTCGCAATACTTGACCTCCGTTAGCCTATTCTTTCACGATCAATTCTCTCGATAAACCGAATGATACACGTGTTAGCGAGTACACACACATTTTGTATTCAGACAATGTACATTTATTGTTTATATCCTACAATTAATAACTGGCGCTTTGAGGTTCGTGGCATATAAACTTTTATGTATTTAATTATTTTGAAAACAAAATGAAAATTATGTTAATGAATAACCATGATGAAATAATTGTTTTTTCCATAATTGAATCGTGCATTATGTGTATTGGATTACTTAGTTGCCTTCTTTCTAGTGCTATCTATTTTGTTTACTGACAAATGACGAAATAATGCAATAGTTAAAATTAAATATTTTACAAAACTTTGTCACGATTAAAAAATTAAAATCGACTGAATGAATTAAAATATGAGAATTCAATGATTATCGATGTCGAAATTAGCCGTCGGTAATAAACAGTCAGTTTGTGTAAAAGAAATAGCTACCAAATTTGTTTATTATGTATGTACAAAGTATATGTATATTGTATATAATCAGCCCTTCTGTATATTACTTGTTTTTATAACTGATTCAACAAATTTCGCTTGTCCAGGTGTCAATAACGGTGATGTTCACACCACGAGTAGTGATAAATGACACAATAACACAGCGATCGATCAATAATATAAGTAAAAATTGCGTGCCGTATGCTGAATGTCGCCCCTCCTCTGAAAAAGGACGCTAATTTTTATGTAAAATCTCGCAAAATTATGACCCATATTTTGGCACATCCCCGTTCACCCAATAATAGGAAGTGAATTCGTCACCATCATGGTTTCAAAGAGAAAGTAAAACGTTAAACGCCGGATTGTCGTCCAATTAAAACACTCGATACATTGTTCTTTTGTATATTTAGAATCCGAGATAAACCTAGATTTTCTCGAGAAATGAGATAATTCATTATCTGAAATTGAGAAAATTAATTATCTGGAGATAAATTAGGATTATCTGAAAATCGATCAGAAAAACCTAGATTTTCTTAATATTTTGAGATAAACCGGGATTTTCTCCAGATAATGAATTTTCTGTATTTTCTGAGATAAACTAGGATTTTCTCGAATTTGAATTAAGCTGAGATAATCTTAGTTTATCTAAGATAAACCGGGATTATCTGAGATAATACTAGTTTATCTGAGATAATCTAAGATTTATTAATAAAAGTGGTTCAGGCGTGCCATAAAAAGAAATCGAATGATGTAAAAAACTTGAAAAACGGACGAGAACATTACACTACAGCAGTTAAACATGGAAAATTGTATTTATTTTTGCATAGTTTTGCTTTTTACCGTTCGTTTTAAACTGATCTAAAAGTATTTTCCGATTGAAAGCGGATCCCGAGTAAAACAGGTAATACCGACGAAGCGATCAGGTTTCACATGATGTTTAACAAAATAATGAAGACAAATGAAGACATAGATTTTTTTACTATTGAAATGTGCAAAGTTTATCGAGATTTAAAAAAGGATATTTACTTTCAAGTATTTTGAATTTATGTATATGTAATAAATGTCATTGATTACATTATTGAAACTGGACAACTAAAATCGGGATAATAAGTTCGTAAATATCTATTTTAGAAAAGTGTTTTAATACAGTTAATATAACACGCTACAGCAAAAATAAAAAAAAAACAGACAAAATGAGCTTGACCCTATCTGCCTAACCGCGAATTCATTTATACGAATTAGTTTAAAGAATAGAAACGTTTGTGAATATTTTAATTGACTGGTATACACGCATGACTTGGATTATTCATATTTAATAAAAGGGGGCCCAAACATATTTTTTGTACAATCATATTCTTAAATTTTTAAGAAATGGCGTCTTAACTGTCTGTAAATATTAAAATTTAAAAACGATCCACCCATGTTCTCCAGTTTTTAAGATCGAAATAAACAGAAATAGGAAAATTAGACTAAAATCAACATTGAACGAATTACTCTATTCGGCAGCGTACATCAGCGGAATGTAACGAGTGGACTATTCGGGTTACTTTTCACGTATATACGACAACAATTGTCTGTTCGTAATTTTCCGTGAAAACGAAAACGACCGAAAAGTGTCAGTGATTTGATCGATCACATGCGGAGAATCAACTACCATTCCATATCGTAAACTGATTAACGAGTAATCGAAAGATAGGCGGTAACGCAGATGAAATTTTGAACTGACGTTGTTGTTATTCCTTTCAATATTACTTCCATGTTAGGACACATGTCACCTAGTCTTATCTCACCCGGTAATCTAAGAGTACTATTGACTGACATTTATAAAACGACGACTACCGGCGACATTAAAAATACCTGGTGACGAAATTGAAGATATTTGGAATTTTTATAAATTTTTGACCTGTAGTACAGTTTTTGGACGAAAACACAATAATCATTATCATTACGTTACCACTACTAGATATAAGAGACACTTATGACATTTATAAGATTCATAACTTACCTGTTCCTACTACGATAACTGATAAAAAAATCTGACTCGAGCAACATGGTTGCTCAGTATGAATTAGAAGCAGTAGTTATTGCTGCAAACTAGGAAAAAACTAAATATATACACCATGTTAAATATTGTTCTTTCACACATTGGGTTACAAAAATAGTTCATTCATATTCTAGAAGACTGCAAGCTGTATGCCAAGCAGCTATATATATATATATATATATATATATATACAGATTGGTCACTATTAGTATCAAACATATATTAAATGTTTTACATTTGATTTATTTATTTTGTTTCTTTCAAATTTCTAGATTTATATACTTTGAACGCTAAATCAAGGATCTGTATAGTTAATAATATATATGTTAATGTGAAAAATATGCATTTTCAAATGCAACCCGCCTCCCCGGCCGGATTATTTTCACTTAATTATATAACAAAAAAAGCATCTATGAGGTTTAACCAAGGATTTGTATATACAACAACATAGATTTAATCATACATTTATTTAATTTTCAGTTTTGCTATTATCCTGACAGGGTAGAAATTGGACATAACTGCTCAAATTAAACATGTAGTTATTTAAAAAAGAAAATAAAAATAGAGAAAAAGTCACTGAAATATGTCAATGATGACCACGGAGACAGAGTAGGGAATTCATAAACAAGACACATTGTGGCCTTTGGCTGTTTTCTGCTCTTTGGTCGGGTTGTTGTCGCTTTGACACATTCCCCATTTCCATTCTCAATTTTATCAAAATAAATCAGTATGACCGCTGTGGATAGTAAACTTGAAATTGATAGTAAATAGCAAATAAAAGTTATTTGTAGTCTATTTAAATTCATATGACACAGAAAAACGGGAAAATTTTGAAATTTTTAGGGAAAAATTTACGGGTATTGGAAAAAGGGCGAGGGCTAGAAAATTGTCCTGTCCCCCATTACCTATGAAATGACGTGGGTTAACGCAATTGTAGTCCACCATACGGCCTTCACTGAACAATCGGAGCAAAACCATTTCCGTATAGTCATCTAAACCAGGCCTGACATAACCAAATGTATAAAAATTCAAAAGGAAAGACCAACGGCATAATCAATGACAAACTAATAAACGAGAAAAAAAATGACAGGCAGCAACCTTCTACAACTACTGAATTACATGTTCCTAGCTTTCATTAGCTAATGGCGTACAGAATCGTGCTGTGGATTGACATTTTTGCAAGACACACACATAAGAGCTTACCTTAAAGTGCTGAATCATCACAAAGTTAGAATAAAATGTAGAAATCAGTTGGAAATTGCTGAACTCGTTAAGATCGACACGATACATAAAAATTCTGCAAGTCATATCATCATTGATAAGTCTTAAGATTAAATTAGTGAAAATTGTTACTGTAACAATTAAGAAAACCACACCAGTGTCATTTATCAGCAATTTTTATAGATGAAGATCAATGCATGGAAGTATGGGGCACTGAGACTGGTCAGAATGTCAATAAGTATATGGTGACATTCTTAACGCAGTTGCGGATCCAGACCTCTTTTTTTTTGGACGATCAATGCATTTGAATGGGTACATATGGAACCCACCTATTTAAAATGGCTGGATCCGCCCCTCTAATGTGTACCTATAGAACAAAGCAGTGCTTATATTCATTTGGCACGAACTTGTTATTATCCTATATGCAGATGGATGTAATATTTGGTGTTTCACAGCCATAAATTAGACTGTTAATGACGTCTTTACACTTAATCCATTGGATGTTGGATGTGTGCTTTTTTATACTCGAGTCTTAGATACAGATTTTTTTTACAAGTTGTTATCGGCTTTGAACTAGCTGTCAGTAACTGCCAGTACTATTATATCTGTATTTAATTTTTTGGTTGTTTTTAGGGATGTATAAATACAATATGAGTTCAGCCCTAATCAACTGATTTTCATAGTTTGTTCATATATTGTTCTGTTAAACCGCTGCCTCAGGTTAGAAGGAGGGTTGGGCACTGTTTAACATGTTTAAGCCCGCCACATTCTGAATGTGCCTGTCCCAAGTCAAGAGCCTGTAATTCAGTGGCTGTATATCATATTTGTATTTTCGTTAATTGTTTGTTTTTTTACATAAATCAGGCTGTTAGTTTTCTCTCTGGAATTGTTTTACATTTCTCATTTTGTGGCCTTTAATAACTCACTATGCAATATCGGTTTTGCTCATTGTTAAAGGCCATATGGTCAAATATAGTTGTTCACTTCTATGTCATTTGCTCTCTAGTGGAAAGTTGTCTCATTGGCAATTATAAGCACATCTTCTTATCTTAATATTAACTAAGTTATTATTGTCTAAAAAATGTAAGTCTATACTGTATTGTATGTAAATGTTTACTGCAAAAACTGAAAAGACTGAACAATGAAAAGATATATTTGTAAATTTGCTTCAAACAATATGTTCCATACATCAACTTTAAGCAAATCTGCCAAAGTTTCATTTCATTCTAGGACTGTTTGACTTGTTTTTTATGCATAAACCCAAGAATGTAATCTTTATCATGTTTATATAAAAATTGCAAAAAACTCAGTCCCTATCAGTAAAATACAGCAACATAAAATAAAATATTTTGCACTGAATACTTTCTTTTGATCATAAAAAATTTCTGTTAAAGATTTGAAAAAAAAAATATAAAAAAATTTCACCAAGTTATTGATGTCTAAAACAAGCTGAAATGTGTTGCCTGCTTAAATGATTTACATTATTAGCCTTAAAGATAAAAGTTTATTACAAGCCAAAAATTATTAATGATCCATGACAATGAGGTCAAGGTCTGATAAACCAAGCCTGACAGACTTGTACATATTACAATCATACCATAATAGACTTTTATAAACATTTTGTTTATATTATCTTAGAAGAGGATCCAACATTTGAAACATTACACTGACTTATGATCCATGAACATGAGTTCAAAGGGCAAATGAAACATGCCAGCCAGACATGTAAACTTTACAATCAATCCAAATAATAGCATCTTTGGTGTTCATTATATTTGATTAGGTAAATGTTGTCACTTTTTAAACAAATTGTAAACCCAACACAGTTTTAATCATTTTATAGTTCATAACTTTTTTGTTTTGCACCATTGAAAATATTTACAGCGTTTTCTTGTTCAATGAAATAACTGTCATCGCTATATGAATTTCATCAATGCATCCAAATTTGATTTAGTCATCATCCACAGCAAATTGCAAAGATCATTCATAGTGCTGAATCTCCTTTCTTCTCCTGTTGTTGATGGTAGAATTAAGCAAGCAATAGTAGTGTAATGTAATCTTGAGGGCTGGAGTTATAGCTCTGGAGAACATTGTAAATATCAGTATCATATATATACTTCCTGAATGGTTCCCTGCATCTTATTTTCCTAAAAAGATATGACACAAGATCAAACAACTGCTTTACTAATTGGAGACACACATTACCTATTTAAAGAATTACTGCTTACTTTAACTCTTTTAATTGCTTGGAATTTGAATATATGGAGCATTAGGTTTAGACTGTTAAAAATGTATGTTGATATATTCCTTTGGTTATTTTTATAGTTAAGTTGCTGTCTCATGGGACCCTACATCTCTTCAAACAGTGTTAGCTACATTTAATGATCTTCAAAAAGGTTTATATGAAAGCTAAAATCAAAAAAGGTTATTATGTATAAATTAAGTGCTTTACTTCTTCCAATTAAAGAAATATGTATCAAAATGCATTGAACATAGTTAAAACATTATATAAAATT